>NW_026099371.1:0-174827 GCF_024542735.1 Bombus huntii
AGACTACCGGATTCAATGGAGAAAAATATTTCATTTCATTTATCGATGATTATAGTAAAATAGCTAGGATCTATTGTATAAAATCAAAAGATGAGGTCTTTGATTCTTTCGTACAGTTCGTAAATGAAGCCGAAAATTTAACGGGCAAGAGGTTAAAAATATTAAGATGCGATAATGGTAAAGAATATTTAAATAATCGAATTTATAAATTTGCTAGGGATAAAGGTATAAGAATAAATAATTGCCCAACATACGTACATGAATTAAACGGGACAGCGGAAAGGTATAATAGAACAGTGATGGACATGGCGCGTTGCTTGTTAGCGGAAGCGAAAGTACATAAAAGGTACTGGCCGGAAATAGTTTGTACAGCGGCATACTTGAAAAATCGAATATTAGCGAATACTATAGAAAGAAAGACACCTTTTGAAATATTCTTCGGGAGAAAACCAAGTGTTAAAAATCTACATCTATATGGAAGTAAAGTTTTTGTAAGAAGGCCAGAACAAAAAAGAGTTTCCAAATGGGATAAGAAGGCAGATATGGGAATTCTGTTAGGATATAGTGAAGTAGGTTAGAGAGTCCTATTAGGTGTAAAAATAACAGTAGCGACATGTAGAGGTCGTAGAAACAGACAAAAAATGTATCGGTTTTGAGGAGAATTCATTCGATGCAGTTAGCGATGATAGTAAAGATAATTATTTATTGGACAGCATGAATAAGGAAGAGTTAGAAAGTAGAGAAGATGAAAATGATAATAGTTCTGAAAGCGTAAAGATTCCTAGGAGATCTACACGTAATAAGAAAACTCCAGTAAGGTATCCAGAAAAGGAAAACAGTAGTGAGATTCACGCAAATTATTGTAGAGTAGATATCTTTTGCACATTTGAGGAGGCGATTTGTTGTGAAAATAGTGAAGTTTGGAAACAGGCTATGGATAAGGAAATAGAATGTCTCTATAAGAATAAAACTTGGAAATTGGTAGAAAGGGTAAAAGGCAAAGAAGTATTAGATGTAAAATGGGTTTACACGAAAAAATCAGAGGACAGGTATAAGGCTAGATTAGTGGTAAGGGGATTTCAACAAAGAAACGTAGCCGATGACATATATTCTCCAGTGGCGAGTAATCAGACCTTTAAGATATTGCTATCATATTGTTGTCAAAATGGAGTAATAATTGAGCAAATGGATGTAGAAACTGCCTTTTTAAATGGTGAAGTAACCTCGGAGGTATATGTAAATCAACCAAAGGGATATGCGGACGGAACGAATAGAGTTTGTAAATTATCGAAAGCGCTTTATGGGTTAAAAGAAAGTCCGAGGGATTGGTATGAGTGTTTTGATAGGTATGTGACGACATTGGATTTTAAGAAGAATAACATAGAGTTGTGCCTATATACTCATGGAGAGGGGGAAAATGTTGTTTATTTGCTAATATATGTAGACGATTTGTTAATCTGTAGTAAAAACAAAAAAAGGATACAAAATGTAAAGAAGCTATTACCTGATAAATTTAAAATGAAAGATTTAAGTGAAGTAAAAGAATATTTTGGAATAAATATAGAGTATGATTATATAAAAAATGAAATGAAACTAAGCCAAACGAAATACATTGAATCATTAGCGAACAAATATAAATTACAAAACAGCAAATTGTACTGTACACCAACGGAAACAAATTTAAAAATTGAAAACGCTGAGATAAATAGAAATGACATTGGATACAAGAATTTAATTGGCGCATTGCTGTATATTAGTACAAATACCAGACCCAATATAAGTTATAGTGTGAATTATCTTAAGTAGATTTCAAGATTGTTGTAGCGAGACACATTTTAAATATGCTTTGCGAATATTGAAATATTTGTACCGAAATATTGAAATATTTAATATTAAAGATTTAAGGTTACATTAGAAAAGGAATGAAAAGTGTGAAACGATAGATTGTTATGTGGACGCTGATTGGGCAGGAGATCATTTAGATAGAAAATCTACTTCTGGATATGTAATTAAATTGTATGGAAATGTAATCGGTTGGAAATCTAAAAAACAAAGGTGTGTGACAAAAGCCTGGACGTATGCAGAGTATGTAGCTCTATCGGAAGCGGTGAGTGAATTAATGTCTATTAGAGAAATTATGAAGGTCTTCAATGTAAATCTAGACAATAACCCTGTAAAAATTTATGACGATAACTCTGGAGTGATAAGTATAGCAAAGTACGGAAATTTCACAAAAAATTCTAAACACATTGAAGTTCATTACCACTACGTTCACGAATGCTTAAAGGAAAATAAGATAAATATAATTTAAGTAGGTACAGACGAAAATACTACATAGGTTCTCTAAGAGGTTTTTCTATGTGCGATAGTCGAATCAAAGATTTGAATTTTTAGATTTGATCTACAGTGTTTATATTTTCAATAATGTTAGAAATTTGGACTGAAAACTTACCACCATTGATAAAGCATACTGGCGTTGGCTTTCCGTCGAAGTATACAATTTTTTGAACGATTTCTCCCGATGCGAGGGGTGGTTCTTGCTGCAGCAGAAGAGTATTATTATCTAATTTTAATGTTTTATTGGAGAGTTCGAATCGATATTGATTTAAACCGGGTAAGCCTAATATGCCGTCTTCTATGATAGGGAAATTATCATCTACTAAGGAAAATTCTATCTCTTTGTTGAATAAATTTAGTTTAATTTTGGAATTGGATTCGTATTTGGAATGTTCCATGGAGAATTTCTATGTGTCTGGTATTATTGTCCTTCCTGGGTAGCATCCTCGTTTAAGCAAGTTGATTCCTGCTCCCGAGTCAACGAAAAATCGCAATCCTCGTCGTCCTGGTAATTGTAGTCGTATTGTGGATAATCTTCCTGAGGTAGCATTGTTAATTCTGATTGTTCTTGAATGTGGTTTATTCCTGGAGGGGCTTTTGTTTGAGGCGGTATTCGAAAATTTTGGCATTGATTGGCAAGGTGTCCCAATCGATCGCATTTGAAACATTTCGTTTGTGGCCTTTCGTTTAATGGTCGATTTTCAAGCTTTGTAAAATTATTCATTCTTGGTAGAATGTTTTGTGTGGGTGGAGTTTTGTTATTCATGTTACTTGTAATCGTGAAGCGGTTACCTACTGGACGAGACGTCTGGTTACGATAAGATGGTGGAGTGGTTGTTTGTCGTGTCATCCGTCTGCGAGCGTTGTCTTCGCGAAAGTATTTTTCCACGTCCATTGCCTTTTTTTCTGCATCGATGATGTTTGGGGGGGGGGGGGATTAGCCAATAGCACGTGTCCTATTTCTGAACGAAGGCCTCTTACATAGTCAATCACAGAAACCATGTATAGTCGATCGTTCATCGCTCATCGAGTTAGTTCGTCTTTATATTCATTGGTAATGCTGTATTGAAGTTTGTTGAAAACACGTCGAAATCTAATGTTATAATTTTGCACGCTTTCGGTTATTCCTTGCTTTATCACTCTTAACTGATCTTGGTGTTCTCTTACTGATGCTTGAGTAGCTACGTTACGTCTTAATCCTTCGTACAGAGTTTCGAATTCGTTAATATGGATATTGCGGATTGTCATTGCGGCTTTTCCTACAATTTTCTCTATTTTGATCATTTTTAATAATAACGTTTGTTCGCTACACATCATTCTCATTTCTTTTATTTCACGAATAAAATCTTCTACACTTATATCGTTTTCTCCGTTTAGTATCGGAGATACTAAACAGCTTTTAGATTTCCAGAGTTTCCAGCTGTTGAATTGGATGGTTGGACATATGTTGGTGGCTTTTGTGGCATAGGTGGAGGTGGATTAGTATCGTGTTTTAATACTGATATATTATCGTCATCGTCAGTCATCATAGAACCGAATTCAGTTGATTTTACGTTTATTTGTGGTAGTTTAACACGAGAGAGGTTTCTACTTAATATTTCCATTTCGTTAGCGCGTTTTCTATTTTCTTCGTTCGCTAATTTTAAAGCATTCTTTATTTCGTTAAATTGTTGTCGAAATTCTTCGTTCTGTCTCTGTATTAAGTCTAAAATTGCTCTGGTAGAGGAATCGAGTGTTCCCGTTTTATTTTGAACTCCACTTGTAGAGGGTAAACTTGTCTCGGCTTTTGTGTCTTTCTTGTTCATATTGTCTCTTCGCTAGAGTTACTAGAGAAACTAACTTTTCGCGTTCTATATTGTTTAAAAGAATTCCGACTTTTCTCACCTTGATACGTAAGTTCGTAGAATGAGGTTCCCTTGCGGTGTTTTCCTCTGTGGCGCGTTCAAATGCGTTTGAGTGTCAAACTCGTTCTGTTGATTTGTTCTATGCTGACAGTGGCCCCGTTAATTTGGTCCACCGTGGTAAATTATTGACAGCAAAGTTCATAACACAAGTAGTTCGAATCCTTCGATCTTCAATAATGTCCGTAGACCGAAATCGTAACTTCGTTTACACTGAAGCGAATGGATCCTGGCAGGATCGCCAAAATGTCACGTAAAAATAATGGGAAAATAATAATAAAAAAATGTTGGGTTCTTGAACCAGAGTTCGAGGTACCTTTATTTTATAATAGGATTACAAGTGTGCGATTTGACCGTTACCGAAAGACTGAAAGACTCGATCAAGACACAGCCCTTCTAGATGTTCGTTTATCTTATGCCTATGTGCCGAATTCATATTCCTTTGTTTTGGGAGTCGGTGTCGTGTGCAAGGCTGTTCAGGTTTCCTGAGTCTGTTGGAGATATTTGTTGACGTTACATGTACGTCAAGACTGTGTAAGTGTCACGAGGCAAAACAATAATATGAGTCGCTCTCGATTTGCATCGTTCTCTAACTCATGCGCCGCTACATACTTATATAGCTATTATTTCTTACAACCTAGCGTATGCAGTTGTGTATGGGGCCTTAAGTTCACTGTTTATAGATACTGCTAGGAATTAATCGAACGAATTCAACGCAGTCGCGTTTACAGAGTTCCGTATTATCGGAAATGCCGAATTCGCGTGGTTTCGCTTTGACGTTCGTCCACGTTGACGATTGTTCAAAGAACAACCGAGAGGCCTCCGCGTCGCAGCTACGAAAGACATCGAAGCCGCGACACCCTTCAGTGACTTCCCTATCTTTTCCTAAAACCAAGGATGACGCAACTCAGGCAATCGTTACAAGCGTTCGAACTTCACATTTTCTTACCATACTATCAACAAAAAATGAAAGCTGGTTTTCAATGAGTCATTATATAATTATATGTCGGAGATGAAAGAACACCGGAGCCTTTGGAATTTTAGATAATCCCGCAACATTCTAACCTAGAGTCTACTATAGCTGTAATTGAACAATTGTAGTTATTCAATCCGATTGTAATTGTTCTAGATTAGTGACGGTGAGCTTTGGCTCGAGGTGACAGTCTGTCGCCCAACGTAGCCGCGGTCAAGGGATAAACGCTTTGCCTAACAAAGGTATGGAGTAATTCTATAGCTCTCCTTAAAAGAAATATTCGTGGCGACACGCGACAGTAAACATTCCAACGGTTTCTGTCCCGTGGCTCGCCACACGCAGACCCTATTCTTCGAGTAAGATGATTGCCAGATGTCGATGCGTCTCCGCAGTACATGTTCGGCTAGCTGGAGGGCCCGTTATAAATCTTAAGGTTTAGTTAACTAAAGTCCTTCAAACAGACAAACAGTCTTTGTCCCAACTACGGGAAGATAGGGAGACATATTTTTCAACGAGCGGCGTCTCCCACTAGCAACTTTCCCTCGAGGGCGGCTAACATCTTTTTCTAACCACCGATATGGAGATTGACCAATTAGCAGCAACGTCAATTTCCCTTACTTCCTAAACGAAGGCTTTCCTCGACGAATCCGATGATCTCGTGTCCTTAGACACACCCCATTATAGTTTTCCTCTGTGACATCGTCGGGACGGGACGGGCATTCTTTTACGCGCTCCCGTCGACCAAAGAGTAACGTCTTTACGCTCAGCAATTATTTTTACGAGTCAGACTTAGATTCAGCGAGAACGCCCATCTGTCATCCCGTTGGCCGCGGATTCGTTATTGAACCGGAGACCACTGTCACTAGTGTCGCGGACGTCTCACCGCCGTGGTAGATTGTCAAAACCTGTGTTATTCATACCTGTGTCAATAAATCGTATCTTCGTTACACCGCAACGATGGCTACCTTCAATGAAGACTCCTCAAACACCGACAACCCTATCCCCAATGTCATTCCGACATATATATCCACCGAAAATGCGCTCTTGTAGACAAACGCTCGATTCGCGTCATAGCTTTTAAAGCTTGTCGCATCTCAATCCGTTGGAAAAAATTTTTCCTGTAGCATATTTTATTTTTACGAACCAACAAGGTCTTTGTTTATTTCCTTCTTTTTTTTTGCTCCAATTTCCCCATTGTTTTTTCAAGGATAGTATTTCAGAGCCACTAGTCAAGTTTATTGTAACAATAAACTTACGTTTCGGAAACATTTTGTGCTGTGAAACAGAATACACTAAAGTTTGAAGGTCACATCGATTTTCGAAAGTTTATAAATGGAGGTGTATGACAGTATCACCAGCTGTTGCTGTCCAAGTAACTCCAACATCGAAATACTACAACGATTCCAATCGAAAGCGCTAAGAGCCTTAATAGACGCACCTTGGTATGTTACCAACGAAACCATCCATCGCGACCTCAAGATACCTACAGTCAAAGAGGAAATAGCAAAATATAGCGACAGATATAGCAAAAGAGTCAAGAAACACCGAAACCCCCTAATCACTGGACTACTCGATACGACGGACCAGATTCGCAGGCTGAAGAGGCACTACTCGCTAGACCTAAACGTTAGATTCATTTAATTATCCAAATTAAGCATATGCACTTACTTATAATACTTATAAATTATACCTATCTATAATAAGTATTAACTTATTGTAAATAAACAGCCATGTCACTGCGCCACGCCGGAAAAATTACTGAAAATTCTCAACGCGAGAATTGATTGTAATTTCAACAAATAAATAAAAACAAAAAAAAAGCTGTTGCTGTCCCCAAGCGCCAAAATACGTTCTGACTACTATTTTATGTATCTCACAGAAGTATGTCTTCATTCATCATCTCCCATGCCATCCACCAACGTGTTCTTAACATGTTATCTCCTAGTAAAATATTGATGTTGAGTCAGATATCCAACTGAATAATCTTTTCGGTGTCTACTATAAGACATTTAAAACCAAGGCTCGTACACACGTGTGCTTATACGTCAGATGTAATACTTAACACGAAACCTGCTTATATTAATATTAAATTTATGCATAGTAGGATGTTCGACCTTTGTAAAAATGAAATTATAATACATACAGTTTCACCGTGGAAAAGTGAATCTTTCTAGCATGTCCACGCAAATGCAGCGGAGGGGAGGACTGTGCATGCACCAAACAACTTTACGTTCGTAATTTTTCACACAAATGTACAACTGTAGGGAAAAAATTATCTCTGATTTTTCGGATGTTAGGAATCGACAATATCGCATAACGGAATGCTGTGTTCTACGTATTCTATTTTTGTTACGAAAGTGGTACAAACGAAGTCCACGTAAGAATAGTACAACAAAATCGGTTGAGGTTAGGTTATCGTGCAGATATCGCGGCTTTTGCATTGGAAATCACGCAACTGCCAGTCTCGTCGTTCCTTGTAAACGAAAGAAAGGTATTGTAATCGGTCGGAATTAACATAAAACTCGTCGTTTCATGATAATACTGTGCATTCTGAATATGCTATGATTTGGTTTAAAATAATAAATAGTCCATTCTTGCATACTATTGCTCCAGCTTTACTTGTATTTTCGATATTGGTATAAATAGAAAGACAATTAATGTCGTTCGAGTCTATTTTCGGATCATTTATATTACGTTTAATCCATATAGTTATCATATGAGACATAGTATCGTAAAATTTGGAAGAATAAAACGTTCGTACAGGAAGTACATTTTATAAGAACTCCAACAAATCTGCGTGTGCACCTAAAATACAAACTGATAGTGATAGTGATTGTTCATAAGTTTATATACATTATCTAATGTCAATCGAAGGTATCAATTCTTTTTCTCCATAAGAGTACTTTTTCATTTATATGTGTTCAAAAATACATGTGTTCAACCGTGAAGCATATGTCACCTACAACGAAAAAGAGTTTTCCTATACTTAATATTTCCTTTATATACCTATGAAAGTCTATTCTTCGCGTAGTATGAAATTATGAATAAATCTGGAATATTGTTCAATCTGAAAAGAAAAATAACTTATTGACATCATTCATTGATACGAGATTCAGAATGTTTGTTTTGTCTTGCAGAAAAAGAAGGCAGCCCTCCCTTTCTTTTAATGTGAAATAGAAAGCGAAAATTTGAAAACAGATTTTTTGGAAATTTACTTGCAAATATCGTTTTCAATATCGTGATTTTCTTCCCAATGGTACTGTACTTTCAAATTTTCCAGTATCCCTCTAAAAACAAAAAGTCGAACCTCGTTATTGTTAACGTAGGCATTACAAGGAAGAGAAGTATTAGAAAGCAGCTCCTTTTTGTTATGGATTTCTTTATAATCATGTAAATAAGAAATTCCGGAAATTTTTTCCTAAAGAATTTAATTCTTGTGCTTTGATTGATAATTATTACACTACATACTAACTTTTCGCATACTGTTCGCGTCTAACAATTTCCTAATAATAACTACTTCAAAATAACATATGTTCTTGCACGAATTCAAAAGTACGTATGATACAATTACAATTGATTCTAAAATAATAATTATTTAAAGATATTAAGATACTAATTAAACGTTTCACTATATTTCAAAATCTGGAACAACAAATTTTTATTTATAAAAAATGAAACTGTGTTTATATATTCTTTGTCATGATGCTATTTCTTATTACCATGTCGACATTTTTTAAAATTCATTTTGTTATCTCTACGCAATATGAAAATTCATATACTGCTTAATATTTTTTACATATTATCCATCCACCGCATGATATCTCCTGAAAAATCAAAATATTAATGTTATATTATTACAATGCTTCTTAAATTTCAATTTTTGACAAATTTGAAATCCAATATATTTTGCACAATTATTATTTATCAAAAAATTCCAAGTTAGTAACTTTCTTTTCAAATGGCAAATAACATATACTTTGACTTACCTGTAAGTTTTTGTTCCTAATCATCATTTCCTCTTATAGAACATCATTATTGTTCTTATAATTACTACCAGTGTCATAGATATTGTAGTGGCTACAACTGAATTAATAGAAAATGATAAATAACTGTGTATAACACTAACACATAATTGTGTATAACAATGACAGATAACTTTTACTTACATATCAGTCGATAAGGGATTACTGTGATATCCTGTTGATGTTTCTTAAGGCACTTGATTAGGTGCGATACGGTATCATTCCTTATGGTATACTGTAGATAAGTATTTTAGAAAATAACAAGAATAAATCTAAATTATTCAGAGGTTCCAGTTTCGGTTTAGACATAAATACAGGACCATTTGCAAAGAAGAAAGGGTGCGTTTCTACAGCCTCGTTATAGTAACCATGAATACCAATCTCTGAATTACTGGTTACTAAACATAAATATCCTATAAAATTTAATATATTTCTTTAATTTTTAATACATACATGAGTTAGTAGTTCTAAATTATGAATCATCCTACCTGTGATATTACACTTTTCCTTATAATATCATCACTCGAGTGAACAACATTAAGATCATGTAAACCATGTCATCCTATCTTACTGTGAAGATACTTAGTTATGTTATCTAACATTATAAAAATATCATCAAATTCAAGTCCTTTTATTCACATCACATGGCCACGACGATCTGGTTCTTCGTTATATAATGTTCTAAAATTTGTCGTATATATAGGATGTACAAACCGTGATATCAAGGTATCAGTTCTTCCTTCCCAAGGGACAGTTTCATTAAAATTCTGATAGAATTAAAAATTAATTATTAATATTCTAACAATCATATATGTTAAATACATTATAGTCAACGATATATACCTGAGCGAATGTAGGGGTGATTCCTTGATAATTATAAATGTCATCAGCCCACATCATTGTGCCACTTCTTTGTACTCCAGCCTCTAGATTAACAGCCTAAACAAACATACGAAATTTTATAGAAGCTGTACAAAATATAGTATATATGCGCAATATTGAAGCGTTCAAGGGGATATAAAGGTAATGTACATCACATACACGTGTACTCTCATGCAACAAAATACAATTAGATTTAATAGTATAAGCTCTTTTATTCATCATAATAGATTGGAAATTTAAGTGTCTTACGAGGGTGAGTAAAAAGTTACCCGCTCTGTCGGTGTAGAATTTATTTTAAGCAATTGTCAAAAAAGACATACATCATTTTTTGACATAATCACTCGATTTCTGTATACACTTTGTCCATTTGCCGAAGGACCTTTATATTTTCTCATTAAAAAATGTTTTGGGCTGAGCTGCGAACCACGAATGCATCGTCGTCTTCACCTTTTCATCAGCTTTTTCGGCATCCATCTCGCACAAACTTTTTAAAATCCAAATCTGTCGTGTACTATTGCATAAGCAGAGCCGTGGCTGATTTGCAAATGATTTGCCACATTATCCACTGTCACTCGTCTATTCCATAGAGCATAAGTTCATGAGCACGTTCAATGTTGTCATCGTGGATGTGGACGGGCGTCCAGCTGTTTTTTCATAACACTTGTGCGATCTTCTTTGAACTTTTGTGCCCATTCAAACACACTTCGTGACAAAACACTTTCTCCATAATGTGCATTAAATCTTTGATAAATATAGGCATCAAACATAACCTCCGACCACAAGAAACGAATCACAGCATCCTGCACTGTTTTCCTGCAAATCACCATTGCAAAGCGCCATTACTCGCGCAACGGTCACAAACGAATTGACGTAACACAAAGAAACCTGCGCAGCAGCACTGAACAGATATTGACGTCATACGAAGAGTGCAGATGGATCAATACGGTCGACAGAAGTTTTAACTATCTGGAGTGCGGATAAATTTTTACTGAGAGTCGTATAGGAATCTATAATCTGTAAGTACACCTTTGGCTGAATGGAAATTTCTCTTACATATAGTCAAAAATGCAGAAACTGTGTATTGAATTGGAAAGTGATAAAAAATAAGTGAAGTTTCGAGGTTGCATGTGATTGCATGAGTACACAGGACGTTTTTAGCGAATAAAAAATAATTTTGAAAGACACGAGACTTATCTTGTATTTTATGCACTCTCTGTGTCCGAATTTCCAGAAGCTCTCTATCTTATGAAGTGTTTTAGATTAGCCGGAAAATTTTGTACGTACATACAAGAAGTATACGATCTAAGTGGAATATTCCATTATTCTCTTGATACAAAAGAAACGAAATTTACAGAACTTCTCAGAAAGTTGGTTTATTATTACCAAATTAATAGAATTAATATACGTTTATCATCTTTACATACCTAAGTTGTGGAGGTTTATCGTGCGTAAAAAATTAGTGTCGTTTCAAAGTTACATTTCGTACATTTTAAGCCTATAATTTGTAACGTACAAAACAATGTAAATTTGAGCTGTTTCTTATCTCCACAATAAGAAAATCCAACTTTACGTTTTTTACACAATGATATTTATGGAACAGTAATATCATATTATTGCATCGCTTGGAGAATGAAGTCAAGGTACGATGTGACCCTAGTGTAAACGCTGGGATACCCAGCTGTGCCGCACTTATAAGCATAAGACACAATACCTATTAAATACGAGGTTAATTCATGTTGTATCAGCAGTGATCCGCCGCGGTCAGCCTGAAAGGATCGTTAAATTTTTAATCAAAGATACTGAAATATATCGATCGAATTGTATTGAAATTATACTTATATACAGTAATAATCTTCTATTGATTTGTGTATTGAAATACTCCAATTTATAACGTACATGTTATATGTATTTTGAGCAAAACTAAGATTAGAGGAAATTAGATTAAATACCATAACGAGGTGTGAGAAGTGGGCAAAACTATTAAATTGTGTTTATCTATTATTTTTAATGTTTAAGACGTCGATTTGATGTTAATTCGAATCGACGTGTCTTCAGATACCGTATAGTTTGTAGTAACTCTGTAACTTAATTACCGTACAAGAATCCTCTCCACCCTGAGCATGTTCGGCGCATATTATACCATCAGTGATATCAGGTGCATTAGGAAATTTGGAATAAGCTATTTTGCATTCGGCGTTCTTAATCACTGGCATTTGTACTTCCATTAATGCATTACGTCGTGGTCGTCCTACGAAGAAAATAAGAAAGATATTTAAGACTGGAACTATTTAATTTTATTATAAAATTGATATCACTTACTATATCTTAATGCTCCCGATCCAGCAACAAGGGGGTTATAGCCGACGAAGTTGCTCTTTCGTAGGGGCTCTTTCGTACAAATGGGATATACGTACCCTGAAAAATAAAAAAATAAATGAAAATGCAGGAAACTAATGACCAAAAGTATGAGAAAGAATTATACACGCTTTATGACACAATATATGTGTACAGTAAGAAATTTCAGGATATGATACTTCAGTAATACTCAATAGCATATATATATATATATATATATATATTTGAGGACTTACTCGAAAATGGCACCTCCTCCACCAATCTAAGAATGGCAATATTATGATTGTGTATGTTTTCTATTCCATCCATATGTGCACAATGTGCTGCGGTCAAAACATGCCTAGCCGATATCAGGGAACCTCCGCACTTCCATAGTGGTTTGTCTGGGTTTCGGGGATTACGAAAACCTAATGCAGCGATTCATGGCCAAGCGCCTAAAATGCAATAGTCATAGTTGTGAATATACATAATTTTTTCTCACATAACGAGTAACAACGATTATTACCTATTCGAAATTCGATCATACAGCAGACGATAAGTACATACGTACAAATACTCTGAAACAGAGATTTGATAAAGACAGAAATTAAATTTTTATTCCAGTGGAATACAAATTATTAAATAATTCTATATAATTTCTATTTGAACTATACTGAACTATAAAGTTCAAACGTGTAATTTCTGCCCTAACAGTTTTTGATCTCTATCCATATTATTACTCCTATATCAATTTTTTATTTCAAGCAAAAAGATACTCTTCCTAACATGAAGTAAAAGAAAGAAATAATTCAAGTTAATAAGTAAAGTTACTACCGATAAAATCATAGCATTATTATTTAGTCTAATTGAAATGTACATTGATGTGCTGTTTAATGCCTTTAAAGTTCATTCTTTGCAGTAAATGGCTTATTATTAATCGGAAAGAAAGACATAAAACGTACCAAGTTCAGCTGGTTTACCATCGACCACCCTGGTATGAGAGACGTTGCTAAAACCTCAGTATGGTGGTCGCAAAGCCTTATACTTATACACAGTTTTTATTAAAATTTCTCTCTTCTCTTTGTTTGGATCGTTCGGACAGCAAACGATCGTAACATTGCCCTGGTATCTGCACACTGATCGTCTATAAAAATCGGTGGCTGTACGGTACTGTATCTGCCATATTTCTTGCAGAGGTTTACATTTTCTGTAGTCAAGGCACCTGCCTTCTTGATTGTCCGGTGTGGTACATTCTGGATCAAACAATTTTAAAACATTTATACAGTTCAAAGATGCGTAAGAAAGCGACACCGATTACTCAACTTTCGAAGTAAAAAGCCGATCGAGTCCACCGGATTGCCCTACAGACACGTATTAATCCGTAAGAGTTAGTCATCATGTTGATAATAATTATCTAAAGAAACTTTTCACGTGAAAATATAAAATTTTAATTGATTAGATATTGTGTTAGCCATACTTAAGAAAGAAAATGAAAATGAATGAAATGAAAGAAAAGGACTACCTTCAACCTCATTTTTTAAATAAACACTTTGTCAGTTTTGCGGTAAATAAGTTCTTAGGAATTCAGGACAGTTTTTAGTGAATCATTTTGTTTCGACCGTTCGCGGAGAGACGCGATCGCGAGATAGCACGTCAACGAGAGTTGTAATTTCCCGTTACGATTAAATAATCGACGCCACGAACTGATCAGTTCAGTAGTTCAATGAAATTCCACAGAATTAACACAAATAAATTAATGTTTATTTCAACAACTTATTAACTAGAAAGATATAAATGGAACAAAAAAAATGTAACTGCGTTTTGGTTGATAAGTAATGCGCGACATACCACCTGTGTTGACGGTTCGACTTCTCGAAAAGTTCTGAACGCCTTTCGATTTTTTTCGTTTTTTCTGGAAGGCGACCCCCACTACGTTCGGATCACGCCACATTCTTTTACGCGAGGTAAAATAACGACCACGAGTCGACGTTTCTGGAAGTCGCCCTGCTTAATGAATCATGCGCTTGCCACTACAATGTTTGTTTGCCGGGCAGACGCGACGGTCCGTCTGCGACATTATAGTGCCGCGATCGATAGTTAAGAATATGACCTATGGTAAGCCGCATGGCGTAACATTCTCCCCCCGTTGAGAGGGTACCGATCAAACTAGCGAGGTGTGGTTGAAGTTCCCATCTTATTTCGTCTCGGTGGCTAGTTGTTCGGGTTTCTCGAGATCGGGTTGAATTGGCAGTGGGACAAGCCTTTTGACGCCCCGATCCAAAATGCTTTTTGCCGTCTGAACTGTAGCTGTCCGGATGACACTGTCACGACCGGCATACTTCAAATCCGACGGACTGACGATAGAGATAAAGCACTCGGCGACAATGTATATCGCTGAAGTGCCTAATGAACCATCAACATCCCAACGGTCCTTCCACCGAAGGTTCTAGAAGAAAGAGCACGTGGCAACGGTCGCGGACGCCTAGCAAATGCATGGACGGTGGGGATGTTGAGGGATGACAAAAGAAAGTAATCGGATCCGATCGAAAGTAAAATCATAAGAGTCAGTCTTAAAAAGTCACGCCCAGAGTTCGGAAGTAGATTGTAAAGTGTATTGATGTTAGAAAAAAAATAAAGTTTTCTTTTTTTTATTTTTTACCTCAAATTCCTTTTTATTTTGTTATTTTACGTGACAACACCATCGGCGCCTGGATGAACTCGGCCCAGAGGCCAATGCATGGAGGGAACGTTGTCCTCTCTGAGGATGACGATTGTGCCCTTTTGGATGCTGTGTCCACCCTTGCTCCATTTATTGCGGTTGGTTAGCTCGTTCAAATACTCCTTATGCCAGCGGTTCCAAAAATGTTGTTTAAGCTGTTGGATATGCTGCCATTTGGAGAGTCGGTTCGATGGAATGTCTCTGAAATCTCGATCACGTAAGCACATTAATGAATCGCCAATGAGGAAATGTCCGGGAGTGAGGGCTAGGAGATCATTTGGATCGGTGGAGATAGGAGTTAGCGGGCGGGAATTGAGGACTGCTTCTATTTCTATGATAAGAGTATTACGGTGTTAAGCTCATATGTTTCTGTTTCTCCACTCGCGCTGCGCCATAATATCCTTTGATATTTCCGATCCTCTGGTCGTACGAGGAATTGCCGATACATTTTCTCGATCTCGCCAGTGAGTACGTACTGATGAGCGCGGAATCTAATTAATATACAAAATAAATTGTGAATTGATTCGAGAATATAGGATTTCCCCATTTTCATGATTATCGTGATTTTTGTATAAATATATTTTTGAAGATACTAATAATTAGGTACTTATAAATTAGTATTATCAATTATTTTGCATTTATAATTCCGCCTCTAGTATAAGTGTTAATTGAAAACTAACTTTATGTTTCAAAAAGTACTAGCAAAGTCGTTGAGTAACAAGCCACTGATGCTAACACAAATAGCATTGTCGTAATTAAATATTTCTAAATATTCATTTTTCATTTTGAACCTGTAGAAACAATTTATTATATATACTATTAGCTAAGTAATTGCATATTTAATTAAGTCGAAATATAAAACTTAGTTATTTTAATAATTTAAAAAATAAAAAACTGACAAACATTTCAATTTAATTTATGGTTGGAACAAAAGACATTTCATTAATTGAAATATTGTAACGCAGAGTACTTTCCAAAATACGCCGAGAGTATTCCTGATGGTGAAACGAGCGTTGCTTCATCGAACGCAGCTAAAGAAAACAACATCTATGTAGTTGGTGGTACGATGCCTGAAATAGAGGGCGATAAATTGTACAATACCTGTACTATTTGGGGTCCCGATGGAACTTTGATAGCAAAACACCGAAAGGTAAGTAATATATTCCTTTATGGCTTTGAATTTGAAAATATTGGGGCGAAGAAAGTGACTCTATCTAGGAATAATTTAGGAATATACATATGTACATACGTATACTATAACCAATTCTATAATTTACGGTTTATAAAATACGTTATGATACGGGAAACGCCCATTTTTGTTGTAATGTGTTTGTGTTGTATAAATTTTTCAAATACTTAAAATATTATTATACTTATTTTTTCTCCTTTTTAAACATTATTAAATGATAAGATTTTTTAATAAAAGAAAGTGATAAAAACGCTGTCAGTTATTAAATAAAAAATAATTAAAGTTTAGGAGTTGGTAACTTTGATATTAAATTACAAAAGTTGCAGCAATAGAATTAGCGACTACATTTTTATGTTATTAGGTACATCTATTCGACATCGACATTCCTAATAAGATTACTTTTCGAGAGAGTGATTCACTCAGTCCTGGTAACTCCCTAACGACGTTCGATGTGAAGGGCTGCAAAATAGGTATTGGCATTTGCTATGATATTAGATTCGAGGAAATGGCACGCATTTATCGGAACAAAGGTACAGTAACTTAATCGATCAATACTTAACTAGCAAAAAATTAAATATCTTTCTTAAATATATTCTATATAAAATTAATATAATCTGTAACTCTGTATAAACAGAAGCTTAATTTAAAAAAACCAGTATATTTGCTGAAAATGAAACAAATAAAAGAATTAAAAGCACAATAAGAGGACTGTCCTCGCATATTCAGAAATGATGGAATGTGAACCGTGCAACTACGAAGTTAATTGGTATTCGGTAGCTTCATATTTCCTGCTTCTCTGGGTTAGGTTGCCAAATGCTGATATATCCAGCGGCATTCAATATGACCACTGGACCACTGCACTGGTCATTACTTCAGCGTTTCAGAGCGAATGATAATCAATTATACGTTGCCTGCATATCACCGGCTCGTGTTCCTTAAGCAAGTTACGTCGCATGGGGACATACACAGTTGACCAATCCCTGGGGAAAGATTCTTTACGATTTGGAAACTCAAGAGAATATGGCAGTCACCGATATCAAAAAAAAAAAAAAAAAAAAAAAAAAAAAAAAAAAAAAAAAAAAAAAAAAAAAAAAAAAAAAAAAACTGGCGAACCGTGTGTTACCACAACGAGACACGCGATGCTATTTGTCGCTTTAAATTGTGCCGCAACTCGTTTTTGAGATCTTTGCCAGGGGCGCGTTAAAACATGCTGAAAATATATTTCTGGCTTTTCTGGGGTTTAACTGAAATATGACAAATAACGTTGTAAAACATATGTACTTATGACTTACAGAGTAATTGAGTGTACAAAATATATAGTATACAAAATAGCCAGCGATTTAGGGCTTTAAAAGATCAAAAGGAAAGAAAAGGAAAGAAAAGAAGAAAGATAATATATTGTGGCAGTCTAAGTCGATCTAAGAAAATAGATAAAGGGAGGGAGGGGCAAAGCTAGTTAATCTGGAAAGAATCCAAGCGTCAATTTCAAGCATTTACAGAGAATCAAGCGGGCTGGTTAAAGTCGTGAGTTGAGCAATTATCCCGCGTTAGGTTCAATCAGGTTAGTCCCACGCGAAATTGATCCAACCATGCGAAAACGAGTGTATTCTGATTTCTGTCGCAGATACTTCTGGCTAGTGCAGTACCTACACGGTGGTTGTTGAAATAGCCGCTTCTCATCTATTTTCCCTAGCGCGGACATCATCCTTTGATCCCTTACGACTAACGAAGTTTTCTAAGATGTACGGCAGTTTGAGATTCTACTTGAAAATGATCATGATTGCGGTCTGTGTGTCGTCTGCTCTTCTTTTTGTCCTTCCGTTAAAGACTGGTAAGTTGATACTGATTAATTATGCTATCGAAACCCTATATAATGGCTACAAAAATGCCGCTAATATAATATTCCTTCTTTCTTGTATCTTCTTTCTTGTATCTTCTTTCTTGTATATATATCTTGTATATATATATATATATATATATATATATATATATATATATATGTCGGGTCACGATTCGAATTTTGGGCGCGCGACGACTCTTCGTGTGGACTAGCCATCGTTTCACAAAGCCGAGATTTTATTTAGACATATATACAGGTCTATCACTAAGCTTAACAAATAATAAGTACAACTAATAATAAGTCTAACAAACACTAAGCCTAATGAATAATACGATCTACGAATAATTAAATTAAATAATACTATTAGCAATGTTTGAGTTCAAACGAATCCACGATCACCGGGATAACTCCTTACTAAGCGAAACTAACTTAGACGCAAATGCGATCGTCGAAAATGCTCGATGTATCACTGCGCCAAATACGATAAGGATAGGTTCGACAAAAACAAAGCTAAAATAGTTAGGTTCAACCTTGGCGATTTCGTGTTACGTAAAAACGAGGAAAGAAACCAGACGAAGTTAGATCCGAAATTCAGGGGTCCATTCGTAATAGCCGAGATTTTGGAAGGAGATAGATATACCCTAAAAACCTTAGACGGCAAACGATCATATAAGGACAGACACGACAGACTGAGAAAAATGCCAGAAGGTTGCGTCCCTGCTGAGTTAGACGTCTGCGGTGATGACAACGGCGGTGATAATAACGATGCAAGTACACTGACCTCAGAGGATCATTAACACTGCGTTGTGGTCATAGTAATACACCGAGTGGTTTTATGTGCTTTTGTTGTAACCCGTTGAGTGGGTTGATGTGTTTTTGTTGTAACCCGTTGAGTGGGTTGATGTGTTTTTGTTGTAACCCGTTGAGTGGGTTGATGTGTTTTTGTTGTAACCCGTTGAGTGGGTTGATGTGTTTTTGTTGTAACCCGTTGAGTGGGTTGATGTGTTTTTGTTGTAACCCGTTGAGTGGGTTGATGTGTTTTTGTTGTAACCCGTTGAGAGGGTTGATGTGTTTTTGTTGTAACCCGTTGAGTGGGCTTACGTGCTTTCTGGGTGTAATGCACCCAACGTGGCAATATGATCCAACAAACTGAGGTTCACCGGTGTACGAAATCGAAAATGATCTGTTGTGTCATTACGGTCTGGCTGGCGACTCACAGAACGCACCTAACACTTTGAATACAAATTATAACATTACAAATTCCTATTCTCTTTTATTTTTCTGTTGTCAAACCTCCGAACGAAACTTTGTTATTGCACTGGACCCTTGACTTACTTGGACATTTAGTTAAATCGCAAATAATGTCAGTTGTATCGAATCTAATGTAAGAAATACGATATTTTAGTTACACACGAGGACGTGTGATAGTCAGGATGGCCGTGTCGGAGATGAAAGAACACCGGAGCCTTTGGAATTTTGGATAATCCCGCAACATTGTAACCTAGAGTCTACTATAGCTGTAATTGAACAATTGTAGTTATTCAACCCGATTGTAATTATTCGAGAATTGTGATAATGAGCTTGGGTTCGAGGCGACAGTCAGTCGCCGAACGTAGCCGCGGTCACGGGATGAACGCTTTGCCTAACAAAGGTATGAAGTAATTCTATAGCTCTCCTTAAAAGAAATATTTGTGGCGACACGCGACAGTAAACATTCCAACGGTTTCTGTCCCGTGGCTCGCCACGTGCAGACCCTATTCTTCGAGTAAGATGATTGCCAGATGTCGATGCGTCTCCGCAGTACATGTTCGGCTAGCCCGAGGGCCCGTTATAAATCTTAAGGTTTAGTTAACTAAAGTCCTTCAAACAGACAAACAGTCTTTGTCCCAACTACGGGAAGATAGGGAAGACATATTTTTCAACGAGCGGCGTCTCCCACTAGCAACTTTCCCTCGAGGGCGGCTAGCATCCTTTTCTAACCACCGATATGGAGATTAACCAATTAGCAGCAACACTTTCTGAACGAAGGCTTTTCTCGACGAATCCGATGATCTCGTATCCTTAGACACACCCCGTTATAGTTTTCCTGTGTGGCATCATCGGGACGGGAAAGGCTTTCTCGCTCGCGATCTCATCGATCCAAGAGTAACGCCTTCGCGATCAGTGATTATTCTCAGACTTAGACTTTGTGAGTACGTTCTGTTGTCATCCCGTTGACCGCGGATTCGTTATTGAACCTAGGATCATTGTCATTAGTATCTCGAGCACCTAACTACCGCGGTTACTTGTCCGGTTCTATAATAATCGTATTTGCACTAGTCAATGTCTTCTCCATTGCATAACGACAACGTGTAACCCAAACGAAGATTCGTTTCACGCCCCTAACCCTAATTCTAATGTAAACCCGATATATATATATATATATATATATGTATGTATAAGATTTATAAAATGAATGCTCGGTAAAATGTCTGTGATAAATAATAGCAATTAAAATGGAAAAATTTTTAATTGCATTGCTTCGACTATACATATACATATACTTAATGTGACTTACTTTGTATGAGAAAAATTCTGTTTGCCAATTCGATATCGAGAGCTGATAATGCTAACATACGATGAAACGATAACAGAAGAATCCGAATATTCAGAACTTTTCACGATATATGTTAAATAATATTATGAAATAAATTAAATAATTACCCCGCATTGCTTCCAGCGTACGTGTTCACGATTCTCGGCGAAACCGAATATGGCAGCAGGAAATCAACCAATCACAACTTCGGAAGAAAGTAAAGCGCGGGAAGAAATCGCGGCATCCAGCTTCCTGCGAATCTATTCTCGATCTCGATGTAAGCAGTAATCTTTCGATAATCGTTTTGCAAAATGGCGTGTCTTAAACGAAGTGTATAGTAAAATTCGTATTTGAGAGACGCATAAATAAACGATATCAGGCTATTTCCCGCGAGAAATTCACGTTCGGTTGCAACATAACATGTCACGTATGTATTTTCGTCGAAAACTGATTTCGAGGGACGTGTATATGTGCGTATCAAGTTACTTGGCGAAAGTTCAACGACAGACTGTGACTTTAAAACAGTATGTATGCCTATGTTTGTTGTCCGAGAATTGGAAGAATCTGTCATGTTTTGTTTACGTCGGCTGTAATGGAGTGGTGTTTTTGTCTTGTGGTAACTGAATGTCTCAAACAACAAACTCGAGATTTCAATCGATCTTCGAAAAGAAGTCATACCCATTGGCCTTGGGTGAGTTGTGATTTCATTAACTTTTTAATTCATAATTGATAACATAAGGTTATTGTAAGACCGATGAAAATATGGATAGCAACCAATTGCAATTGAATATCTGGCCTGTCTTGCACTATTGAAATTTTGCAAGTCACTAAAGTTACCAGCATTAATATGTTCCCTTGCACAAGTTTGACGATAAAACAAATGAAATTTTACTATTTGCAAGTTATTTGATTATTGTATTTAACGAAAAATTATAAAATCATAAAATAGAATTCTATATAACCTGTAAATCGTAACTTGTCAATCTACTAGTACATATATTATAAATTGGTAAACTTTTGTGTGTGGGGGAGGGGGTGCTAGATGTAACACTGATACGACATTTTGAAAAAATATTTAATTATAATCATGAAAGGCGTTATTGAAATATTGAGTTTTTATTAATGTTCCTTGCAACTTCGAGTTTGCGTACTATATTTAAAATGTACATAAGATATAAAGTATATTGACAAGTAACAGTCACAAAATTGTTTCAAATGAGGATAATCATCCTAATATCAACTTATCAATTGTGATCTGATAAACAAGAATTCAAAATACAGTTAAACTGTGTTCTACATACAATAATCTTTTTCGGAGGAGATTTAAATATATGAACATATTGTGATATTTTGTCCATAATAACATGAATAATATAAAGTTTCGTATTACATATACTCTATTTTTTAATATATTCTGCATATCTCATTTTATGACAACAGACAAGCAAACTATATTCCCATTATAAGCTTCGCTCTAATTTCGCATCGTTTCACCTGAATATATCGTGAAATTTCATCCCGTCAAAATTTTGCGTCAATCTTTTTTATCTTAAAGGATTAAAGACAGTTGCAAAACGCCACGGTGTTTCGGGGTTTGTTTAAATTTCCGCCAAATGAAAAAGAAGTTTCGCGAAAAATGGTAGTTACTAACGGCACGTCTGGTTACAATTTTCGTTTACAATTCTTTTGGCGAGTAAATATGACGTACTGGGTCGATACTAAGTAGTCGGTTGTCCCTGAAATTTGAACTGTTGAGAACGAGGTAATAACAGGGCGACTGGTTTGTTGCTGTGTAACGTATACACGTTTCTGAATAGTTTTCTACTTTAAATGAAATTAACTGCTACCCGACGGAGTTTCGACGTAGCGATAAACACGCCACTGAAAAAAGCGACGAATGGGAATGGAAAATACGTAAAGATTTTTTTGACAAAATAAAGAATCATTTTGTCAGATTTCAAGAAGAGTTTGGGTAAATTCAATTTATGCTCTTTGCTACTTGACTTATGTTTATAACACTAAAAGTTATCTTTACAAGCAGCGAAGTGATTTAGTTTCATCCGTAGTTCGGTTGCTTCCAATTTTTTCATTTTCACATTGTGTAAATTTCGACCAATTGCGGGGAGACGTAATCGCGAGGAGAGACGTCAACGGGGGTCGTAAATCCCCGTTACGATTATAACAATCGACACCACGAATTGATCGATCCCCTGATTTCCGTTGAGATAATAGGGGTGATTGAGTTTGTATAACACTGTGATTCACAGAATTATAAATTATATATTTCCAACACTTAGATTACACTGACGTAGAGAAATAAATAGTTAACAACTTGTCGCATGAAGATGCGATAGATATGTACGCTAGAGCAGGGCTCTTATAATGGAAATTAATGTATTAATGGACTTAGCACTATAATATATTTAGGAGAGAAGATGTGTGTTCGACAACACCGAGAACCGACAAAAGATTTGCGTGAAGTATGCGACTCTCGCGCTATGTGTAGACTGCCGCGTTAGGCGTTAGTTTTTAGACTGTCTGTCGCTCTTTTTCTAATACGGAAGAAAAGTTCGGTGTGGGTGTGCCCCTGTGCCTAAAGAACGCGGATTCGTTGTTCCCACTTTCGTTAGAAAAAGTGAGGGCCACGAAGCGCGGTGTCGATTGGTCATGACCTGCACTACTGCTCGAAGGGATGAGTATCGAGTCTCCTACCATCGTGGTGGATAGATGACTGTGTGCGTGAGAAAAACCTAGCTTGTTTTATTACAGGGCTATTCGGATTTTCCTAATGGGTGCATACCCGCTTTCTCCGTGTTTTAAGTGCGACTAATAAACCCAAGGACCTCTCTAAAAACCGACTGTGTTTCGAGAATATTTTTAAGCTTTAGAAATTCTTCAAGACAAACGGATTGAAGACACATGGCGAAACAATACAGGGAAGTGAAAGTTATGGTGGGTCCTTAGGTTTATTGAGGGTCGAAGTGACGTTACGCAGGTCGGTTGTTGTCCGGTCGCGCGGGCTGGCGTGCAGATGTTTTAGGCGGCGTAACACATTGCGTATTACAATATTGATGTTAAAATATTATTATAGAAAAACATGTTAGCAACTTAATTTTCTATTTGTTCGTTTCTCTGTTTTCCTTATTCTGTTTTTGGATTTGTGGTGGATGATTTAAATAATGACGTGACGAGTTGATACTTGATATTGTCAAATATATTTAAAATTATTCTAAATACAGAATTAATCGCACGGGAGACAAAGATTTTGTAACGAATCCTAGCGGCTGCCATTTGTCGTTCACGCGCTGTTGCCGATACCGAATGCGCTAATGTCACGTAAAATAACAAAATAAAAAAAGAAATTTGAGGTGTAAATAAAAAAAAGAAACTTTATTTTTTTTCTAACAACAATTCACTTTACAATCCACTTCCAAACTCTAGGCGTGACTTTCCAAGACTGAAGCTCTTATGATTTGACTTTCGATCGAATCCGATTACTTTCTTTTGTCATCCCTCAACATCCCCACCATGCATTTGCATTTGCTAGGCGTCCGCGACCGTTGCCACGTGCTCTTTCTTCTAGAACCTTCGGCGGAAGGACCGTTGGGATGTTGATGGTTCATTAGACACTTCAGCGATATTGCCGCCGATTGTCGCCGAGTGCCGCCACATCTTTATCTCCATCGTCAGTCCATCGGATTTGAAGTATGCCGGTCGTGACACTAACATTGTGGCGTCAGAGACGATGCGTTTTGACTCGCGAAAGGCGTTTTCGGTTTGCTTCGACCACTCGATTCGCCGCGAACAGCTCGTACGTATCTTTGTTCGCGGATCCGCGTAGTTTGTTGCACGAGTATACGTTTATATTGACACCGGTGTTCACAAGAAAAGAGATCCTTGGTGCCCTGTCCGTCACGAAAATGCGATGGGATACTAAAGCCATCGCCACATGCCGCGTTTACGGACGGCTGGTCTCGTTTCACTGGGTCCAGTTGCAAGGGGCCCGGCACTTCCTTGCGCGGTCTCGAAAGGTCTCGTGGTAATAGCAGAGACCAGACTTCTGCGGTCTGTCCTTCGAACTTGATATCAATCTTGCCTTCCGTATGTAGAATAACGATGTGAGGTGGATAGTGGGTGAAGGTGCCCACAAGAAATACTCTTGATGTTCAACAAAAAAGTTAATTAAATTATTAACAATCAACAGTCAACAATTTATGATCAACAATTAACGACTAACGATTAACTGTCAACAACAATTAACGATTAACGATGAACGATCAAAAACAATTAACGATTAACGATGAACAACGATTAACGATTAACGATTAACTATCAAGAGTCAATAATCACGTATCTCTAATTGTGTTTGCTTCGCTATGACGCTTAACCTTTCGCACTCCGCAGCTCGGGGCAGAATGAATCTTTGATTCGAAACCAAATGGATTCTTTTCTTTGTTGCCCCTCGATATCTCCACTACGCACGCGTTTATTAGATGTCCGCAACGGTTGCCGCGTATGCATTCTTCCGAATATTCGGCGAAAGAACTGTAGGGATATCAATGGTACATTAGGCGTGTCGGCCTTACGCTTTGAAGGTATAGCGCTTTGTGTCGCGAAGCCGTTGGAAAGTTCCATGGTCGAGTGCCACCACAGATGCATGACGATTAGATACAAACGCTTCAAGTATTACAATTAATAGCTGATACAATTGCAACAAAACAGATGTCCTTTATGCAAGACTACTGAAATTACACAGCTACAATAAAATAAGGAATACGTCTGTACTATGGGAAACATAAATAAATATACACATAGTAGCTTATACAACATGTATGTGGAGGACGATTAAACGCGTTGTTGATTAATGACCAGACGAGTTGATACTTAGTGTAGTCAAATGTATTTAAAATTATTTGCAGTACAGAATTAGTCGTCGTTCGCTTAGTGTTGCTCGATATGTGTATACAAGGTAATGCTTACGTTCGTTCGATATTAATTCGCTATAAGAATGTTCGATACTAACTGTCTTAACGATCGTGTTCTTTTATTTATACTCGGGGGAGTATCGAAAACTTTAAATTCAACCTCGGTTGACGATTGCACGCAGCGGCAACATTGTTTTGCCCGGAGTTTGTTTATCGTTACGCTTTGCTTGTCACGTAAAAGTAATGGGAAAATAATAATAAAAAAATGTTGGGTTCTTGAACCAGAGTTCGAGATACCTCTATTCTATAATAGGATTACAAGTGTGCGATTAAACTGTTACCGAAAGACTGAAGCCTCGATCAAGAACCAGCCCTTCTAGATGTTCGTTTATCTTATGCCTACGTGCCGAATTCATAATCCTTTATTTTGGGAGTCGGTGTCGTGTGCAAGGCGGTTCAGGTTTCCTGAGTCGGTTGGACATATTTGTTGACGTTACATTCCCCCAGTGTTAGAGTGCGGCTGGTCCTCCAGACTCTTATTTTCGGTGTAGTGCCTCCTTTTGTATGCCCTTTTGGAATCTTACATGCCTTGCTTCGAGGATGACTGAATTGGTGTCTTCAGGTAATTCTCGTAATGGTTGTATTTCAGGTGTGGAATATGTGTTTAAAGGTGCGCTCTATTGGTCTAGAGATATTGCTTATACCTGTGTCTTTTTTTTTCTTTGGTTTTACAACATAATACGCGAATACATAATTTGGAAGGTAGGCATTTGCTTATAATATCGAATAATCCTATTTTGTTAAATATACATATGTTCCTAGTAATGCTAGATCAATATAACTAATAATTTATAAGACACTTAGTTCCTATTTCTTAAGACTTCTAATTCTATGTTCATAATTAAGAGAGTTTACTTCGTTGGAAATTTGATTGAGGTGCATTCTATACGATTATACATTATTAATGATTTTTGGAGCGTTTTCATTTTTTGTTAGGATTTCTTCTAGACTGTCAGTTAAGGGTAAAGCTATAGTTTTGAAATTTGTTTTGTAAGTTATATTGGTTTTTAAGTTATTGTTTTCATCAAAAAATTTATCTATATTTTTATTCATTAATTCTAAATTATCGTTATCCAGAGTTACAAATAGACTTCTAGAAATGGATCCAACAAAATTCAATGAGCCTCTTCGGTAACAAGTGTGTGTCATAAATTTAATATGCATGATTACATTGTCTAAATTTCTTTTGCGAGCGCGTGTAATCATTTCATTGGAATACGGGCATTCACTTTTAAAATGTTCTGTTAACATTAGTCTAAATCTTTTAATTTCGCTGAGTTTTGCATATATATCCTTAATGTCTAAACCTATAATTACGTTTACGGATTCGCTATATAAGTATGCATGAGCTAATTTTTCTTGATATATAGAACTACCATTAAGGGGTATAACGTTTAGCTTAGCTAACTATGAAGAAGGTGAAGATCGTCCTGGAAAGTAAGGTTTAATACGGTTACCATGTATTTTCCTAATCGAGTGATTTACTATTATTTCATAATAAGGGGTTTTTCACTTTTTCAATGGTGTATGGCCCTGGCCATTCAGTATCTATCTTGTGTTCTTTATGATCGTTATGAATTAATACTAAATGTCCTTCTTTAAAAATAGATTGAGGTTTGGCAATTTTAGAGAAGTTTCTAATAAATTTTCTATAGTATCCAGCTAGCCCAAGGAATGATTTTACATCTGTAGGATTTTTTGGTAGTTTGAAATTCTTTACTGCTTCTATCTTTTTAGGGTTAGGTTTTACTCCATCTGCTGTCACTACATGTCCTAGATATTCTAATTCGGGCTTTAAGAATTCACATTTATCTGGTTGTATTCTTAGACCTACTTTCCCGAGTCTTTGGAATATAATGACTAAGTTTTTAGTATGTTCTTCCATCGATTGCCCGAATATAATGATATCATCGAGATAAACGAAACAATGATTGTTAATCAAACCTCTTAACGTGGTATCCATCATTCTTTGAAAGGTAGCAGGTGCGTTCTTGAGCCCGAATGGCATTCTATTATAGTGGAAGTGTTCTTATGGTGTGCTAAATGTAGTGTATTTCTTTGAATTCTCGTCCATGGGTATTTGATGGAACCCTGAGGATAAGTCTAAAGAGGAGAAATATTTCTTATTTCCTAGCTGTGATAGTATATCGTTAATGTCAGGTAGTGGATACGCGTCTTGGTCTGTTAGTTCGTTTAACTTCCTAAAGTCAATCACTACTCGCCACTTTTGTTTCCCTGATGCGTCGATTTTCTTTGGAACGACCCAGACAGGAGAGTTATAGGGAGAGTCGGAGGGTTCTATAATCTCTTTGTTTAACATTTCAGTCATCTGTTTATTTATTTCGGTTTTATGATGTTCGGGAGGACGGTAGGATTTTACGTTGATGATCTTGTTACGTAGATGATACATTTACACTGTACACGTGAATGTGTGTGTAAGCGTCAGAGGGCGTCCAGGTCTCAGTAGAGACAAAAGACGATTGGAGGCTGTTAGGAGAATCTAGAGGAGGTGGTTGACAACAAGCGTGCGTGCAAGAAGGTTATCGAAGTCTTCAGAGTGTAATATATATATGTATAGCTGTTGTGTGCGAAATAAAGTAAACTATTTGTATTTTCGAATCCTCTCTATACCTTAACATGGTAGCAGAGCGTGGTTACTAGTTTTGCAAGCTATTTAGTGCGTGGTTTTTAGTCTTGCGAGTTTAGTAAGGGAAGAAACGTTCAAAGAATATAAAATAAAAGAAAAAATACTTCAAGCACGTAGGAACGCTTGAGTAAAGAATAGGAAATCAATTAAAATGGAGAGATCGGAAATTATGCTATCGATATTCGATGGTGAGGGTTACGGTATGTGGAAGAAAAGAATAACAATGTTTCTGAGATATAAAGAATGTGATATTGTTATAACTAGAGTGAAGACTGAAACAGACAATCCAGACTGGGATAAAAAGGATCTGAAGGCGATAAATATAATTTACAGTGCCTTCTCAAATAGACAATTAGAATATATTAGGGAAGAAAAAACAGCGTATGAAATAATGAAAAAGTTCGACGAAGTGTACTTGAAAGAATCGACGGCACTAGATCGTGTGCAGAAGGAGATTGGAGAAGATAAGTCTTGATAAATACAGTGATTCAGCATCGTTTTTTAGCGATCTTGAAAAATTAATAAATGAATTAAAAGGTGCAGGCGCAAAAGTGAGTGAAAGGGAAAAGCTGAATTACATGATAAATACGTGTTACGTCGCGTAACTCTACCTAGCCCAGGCCACACACCGCGGGCAAGATGGCAACCAGATGTCTTCGGATACTCACTGCGTACCCTCAATAGTCTCAAGTATCTTCCATAAATCTTAGGAATTTCCTAGTCGAGGTCCTTCAAACTGAACAAACGTCTGTTTCCAAAGCATTTCTAAAGACCTTTGTCTACTACGGCTTGACAAGGGAAAGTTGGTTTTTCTCACGTATGATGCAACTTTCCTCCCACGAACCACTTTCTCTCGAGGGCGGTTAAGACCCTTCGTTTAACCAATTAACAACGAAGACTATTTCCCTCACTCCCTTAGTCAAAATCGTCACCAACAAATCCGATGGTCCCGTGCGCTAGACACACCCATCCTTAGCTTTCCTCCGCCACAGCATCGTCTCCGAACATCACTGACTTTACATCCTTCGAACAGTCAACATCCTTCGACCGGGTTTACACCCGAAGATCAGTCAGTCTCAATCAAGCATCTCGTCAAGCGGTCAGCAATTCGAATACAATGAGTCGACAAATCCATCAGTATACGCGATAATCCGTCTAGAGACTCAGGTCGCACTCATTCGTAGTCATCTCATAACAAATATTCATTTTGTGTTACACCGAAGTTGTTGGTTTGTGAAAATATATAATAACCTGTTAGCAACAGCGTTATCCTTCATTTAACTACCCTTATTATCCTAAACGAAATAAGGGATCGAGCGATTCGCGGCGTCGATTAGCAAATCGTAACGGGAATTTACGACTCCCGTTGGCGCGCTTCTTCGAGATCGCGTCTCCCAGCGAACGTGCGAAAACAATACGTTACCCGAAGAGTATAGCTACATAGCGGATATAATAGATGCAGTGAAAGAAGAGAAACAAACGGTAGCGTGCGTGAAGAATAAAATAGAAATAGCGGAAAAGAAAGATAAGTCTAATCGAGGAGAAATGAAAACTAATGCCTTTGCTGCAAAAAAGGAAGGATGCTTCAAATGTGGAAGAGTGGGATATTTTGCATGAGAGTGTCAAAATGGCGTCCAAGCGGGAAGCAGTAACAGTTATCGGCGTGGGTCAACACGTGGTCGCAGCAGAGGAAGAGGAAACAAAGGCAATACGAACAGGGGGCGTGGAAACTTCCATCGTCAATCAGCAGCCGGCACGAGCGAATATGGCAACTCAGGAGCAGGCATATGGATGGCAACAGCGCACGCAGCACACAGCAGCGAGATGAACGAGATAAGTGGTAACGAAATAACATACTTATTTGTTAGGGAAGTGATACATTTACACTGTACATGAGAGTGTGTGTGTAAGGGTTAGAGGGCGTCAAGGTCTTAGTGGAGACAAAAGACTGTTGCCAGATGTTAGAAGAATCTAGGATAGTCGGTTGGCGACCAGCGTGCGTGCAAGACGTTCTTCAGAGAGTAATATAGATGTATAACTGTTGTGTGGGAAATATAGTCAATTATTTGTATTCCCAAATCCTCGAATTTCCTTAACATGGTAGCAGAGCGTGGTTACTAGTTTTGCAAGATATTTAGTGCGTGGTTACGATCTTGCGAGTGAGTTTTCAGTAAAGAAAAAAAAACTTTCAGAGAAAAAAAATATACTTCGAGCACGTAGGAACGCTTGAGTAAGAAAAGAAAAAAAAAGAAGAATCAATTAAAATGGAGAGATCGGAAATCATGATACCTATATTCGATGGTGAGGATTATGGAATGTGGAAGCAAAGAATCACGATGTTTCTCAAATATAAGGAATGCGAGGTTGTTACAACTAGAATGAAGAACGAAAGAGACGATGAAGACTGGGACAAAAAGGATTTGAAGGCGATAAATATAATTTATAGTGCAATATCGAACAGACAATTGGAGTATGTTAGGGAAGGAAAAACGGCGTATGATATAATAAAAAGGTTCGATGAAATGTACTTGAAAGAGTCGACGGCACTGCAGATCGTATGCAGAAGGAGATTGGAAAACATAAGACTGGAGAACTACAGTGATTCAGCATCATTCTTTAACGATTTCGAAAAATTAATAAATGAATTAAAAAGTGCGGACGCACAAGTAAGTGAGAGGGAAAAGCTGAATTACATGCTGAATACGTTACCCGAAGAATACAGCTACATAGCGGACATAATAGACGCATTGAAAGAAGAGGATCAAACGGTAGCGTATGTAAAAAATAAAATAGAGATAGCAGAGAAGAAAAATAAATCCAATCGAGGAGAAAGGCAAACCAACGCCTTTTCTGCAAAAAAGGAAGGATGCTTCAGATGTGGAAGATTAGGACACTTTGCGAGAGAGTGTCAAAATGGCGTCCAAGCGGGAAGCAGTAACGGCTATTGGCATGGGCCAACACCTGGTCGAAACAGAGGAAGAGAGAACAAAGGCAATACGAGCAGAGGACGTGGAAACTTTCATCATCAATCAAGAACCGGCACGGGCGAGCATGGAAACTCAAGAGCAGGCATATGGACAGCAACGGCGCACGCAGCAAACAGCAGTGAGACGAATGAAATAAGTAAGAACGAAATAGTGTGGCTATTAGATAGCGGTTGTACCGATCACATAATTAATAATATAAATTATTTCGATAAATCTATCGACCTAAAAGAACCGGTAAATATATATTTAGGCGATAATAGACCGATAAAAGCGACAAAAGTTGGGAATGTTATAAGTTATTTTGAAGCATTCGGAAAACAAAATAAAATAAATATGAGGAAAGTATTTTACGCGAAAGAAATGTCCGCAAATTTGATTAGTTTAGGTAAACCAGCAGACGATAAGAATACGGTTATTTCCAAAGGAAATATTGCGAAAGTAATAGATGAGGATAATATACTTACAGCTCAGTTCAAAGAGAATGGGACATATAGAATAAAAAGTATATTGAAAGGGAAGAAGCACTTAGTAAACAGCGCCGAACGTAGTGGTATGAGTAAAAAGGAAAGATGGCATAGGATGCTAGGACACGTAAATTTTAAATATTTAGAGATTTTGGGTAAAGAGCAGCTAGTGACTGGCATACCGAATGAATTTGAAAAGGAACTTTTGAAATGTAGGGTGTGTATAGAAAGCAAAATGCATAACTTACCTTTCAAAAATAATCGAACTAAGGCTAGGGAAATAATGGAAATTATTCATACGGACGTATGTGGTCCCTTTAAGACTACCGGATTCAATGGAGAAAAATATTTCATTTCATTTATCGATGATTATAGTAAAATAGCTAGGATCTATTGTATAAAATCAAAAGATGAGGTCTTTGATTCTTTCGTACAGTTCGTAAATGAAGCCGAAAATTTAACGGGCAAGAGGTTAAAAATATTAAGATGCGATAATGGTAAAGAATATTTAAATAATCGAATTTATAAATTTGCTAGGGATAAAGGTATAAGAATAAATAATTGCCCAACATACGTACATGAATTAAACGGGACAGCGGAAAGGTATAATAGAACAGTGATGGACATGGCGCGTTGCTTGTTAGCGGAAGCGAAAGTACATAAAAGGTACTGGCCGGAAATAGTTTGTACAGCGGCATACTTGAAAAATCGAATATTAGCGAATACTATAGAAAGAAAGACACCTTTTGAAATATTCTTCGGGAGAAAACCAAGTGTTAAAAATCTACATCTATATGGAAGTAAAGTTTTTGTAAGAAGGCCAGAACAAAAAAGAGTTTCCAAATGGGATAAGAAGGCAGATATGGGAATTCTGTTAGGATATAGTGAAGTAGGTTAGAGAGTCCTATTAGGTGTAAAAATAACAGTAGCGACATGTAGAGGTCGTAGAAACAGACAAAAAATGTATCGGTTTTGAGGAGAATTCATTCGATGCAGTTAGCGATGATAGTAAAGATAATTATTTATTGGACAGCATGAATAAGGAAGAGTTAGAAAGTAGAGAAGATGAAAATGATAATAGTTCTGAAAGCGTAAAGATTCCTAGGAGATCTACACGTAATAAGAAAACTCCAGTAAGGTATCCAGAAAAGGAAAACAGTAGTGAGATTCACGCAAATTATTGTAGAGTAGATATCTTTTGCACATTTGAGGAGGCGATTTGTTGTGAAAATAGTGAAGTTTGGAAACAGGCTATGGATAAGGAAATAGAATGTCTCTATAAGAATAAAACTTGGAAATTGGTAGAAAGGGTAAAAGGCAAAGAAGTATTAGATGTAAAATGGGTTTACACGAAAAAATCAGAGGACAGGTATAAGGCTAGATTAGTGGTAAGGGGATTTCAACAAAGAAACGTAGCCGATGACATATATTCTCCAGTGGCGAGTAATCAGACCTTTAAGATATTGCTATCATATTGTTGTCAAAATGGAGTAATAATTGAGCAAATGGATGTAGAAACTGCCTTTTTAAATGGTGAAGTAACCTCGGAGGTATATGTAAATCAACCAAAGGGATATGCGGACGGAACGAATAGAGTTTGTAAATTATCGAAAGCGCTTTATGGGTTAAAAGAAAGTCCGAGGGATTGGTATGAGTGTTTTGATAGGTATGTGACGACATTGGATTTTAAGAAGAATAACATAGAGTTGTGCCTATATACTCATGGAGAGGGGGAAAATGTTGTTTATTTGCTAATATATGTAGACGATTTGTTAATCTGTAGTAAAAACAAAAAAAGGATACAAAATGTAAAGAAGCTATTACCTGATAAATTTAAAATGAAAGATTTAAGTGAAGTAAAAGAATATTTTGGAATAAATATAGAGTATGATTATATAAAAAATGAAATGAAACTAAGCCAAACGAAATACATTGAATCATTAGCGAACAAATATAAATTACAAAACAGCAAATTGTACTGTACACCAACGGAAACAAATTTAAAAATTGAAAACGCTGAGATAAATAGAAATGACATTGGATACAAGAATTTAATTGGCGCATTGCTGTATATTAGTACAAATACCAGACCCAATATAAGTTATAGTGTGAATTATCTTAAGTAGATTTCAAGATTGTTGTAGCGAGACACATTTTAAATATGCTTTGCGAATATTGAAATATTTGTACCGAAATATTGAAATATTTAATATTAAAGATTTAAGGTTGCATTAGAAAAGGAATGAAAAGTGTGAAACGATAGATTGTTATGTGGACGCTGATTGGGCAGGAGATCATTTAGATAGAAAATCTACTTCTGGATATGTAATTAAATTGTATGGAAATGTAATCGGTTGGAAATCTAAAAAACAAAGGTGTGTGACAAAAGCCTGGACGTATGCAGAGTATGTAGCTCTATCGGAAGCGGTGAGTGAATTAATGTCTATTAGAGAAATTATGAAGGTCTTCAATGTAAATCTAGACAATAACCCTGTAAAAATTTATGACGATAACTCTGGAGTGATAAGTATAGCAAAGTACGGAAATTTCACAAAAAATTCTAAACACATTGAAGTTCATTACCACTACGTTCACGAATGCTTAAAGGAAAATAAGATAAATATAATTTAAGTAGGTACAGACGAAAATACTACATAGGTTCTCTAAGAGGTTTTTCTATGTGCGATAGTCGAATCAAAGATTTGAATTTTTAGATTTGATCTACAGTGTTTATATTTTCAATAATGTTAGAAATTTGGACTGAAAACTTACCACCATTGATAAAGCATACTGGCGTTGGCTTTCCGTCGAAGTATACAATTTTTTGAACGATTTCTCCCGATGCGAGGGGTGGTTCTTGCTGCAGCAGAAGGGTATTATTATCTAATTTTAATGTTTTATTGGAGAGTTCGAATCGATATTGATTTAAACCGGGTAAGCCTAATATGCCGTCTTCTATGATAGGGAAATTATCATCTACTAAGGAAAATTCTATCTCTTTGTTGAATAAATTTAGTTTAATTTTGGAATTGGATTCGTATTTGGAATGTTCCATGGAGAATTTCTATGTGTCTGGTATTATTGTCCTTCCTGGGTAGCATCCTCGTTTAAGCAAGTTGATTCCTGCTCCCGAGTCAACGAAAAATCGCAATCCTCGTCGTCCTGGTAATTGTAGTCGTATTGTGGATAATCTTCCTGAGGTAGCATTGTTAATTCTGATTGTTCTTGAATGTGGTTTATTCCTGGAAGGGCTTTTGTTTGAGGCGGTATTCGAAAATTTTGGCATTGATTGGCAAGGTGTCCCAATCGATCGCATTTGAAACATTTCGTTTGTGGCCTTTCGTTTAATGGTCGATTTTCAAGCTTTGTAAAATTATTCATTCTTGGTAGAATGTTTTGTGTGGGTGGAGTTTTGTTATTCATGTTACTTGTAATCGTGAAGCGGTTACCTACTGGACGAGACGTCTGGTTACGATAAGATGGTGGAGTGGTTGTTTGTCGTGTCATCCGTCTGCGAGCGTTGTCTTCGCGAAAGTATTTTTCCACGTCCATTGCCTTTTTTTCTGCATCGATGATGTTTGGGGGGGGGATTAGCCAATAGCACGTGTCCTATTTCTGAACGAAGGCCTCTTACATAGTCAATCACAGAAACCATGTATAGTCGATCGTTCATCGCTCATCGAGTTAGTTCGTCTTTATATTCATTGGTAATGCTGTATTGAAGTTTGTTGAAAACACGTCGAAATCTAATGTTATAATTTTGCACGCTTTCGGTTATTCCTTGCTTTATCACTCTTAACTGATCTTGGTGTTCTCTTACTGATGCTTGAGTAGCTACGTTACGTCTTAATCCTTCGTACAGAGTTTCGAATTCGTTAATATGGATATTGCGGATTGTCATTGCGGCTTTTCCTACAATTTTCTCTATTTTGATCATTTTTAATAATAACGTTTGTTCGCTACACATCATTCTCATTTCTTTTATTTCACGAATAAAATCTTCTACACTTATATCGTTTTCTCCGTTTAGTATCGGAGATACTAAACAGCTTTTAGATTTCCAGAGTTTCCAGCTGTTGAATTGGATGGTTGGACATATGTTGGTGGCTTTTGTGGCATAGGTGGAGGTGGATTAGTATCGTGTTTTAATACTGATATATTATCGTCATCGTCAGTCATCATAGAACCGAATTCAGTTGATTTTACGTTTATTTGTGGTAGTTTAACACGAGAGAGGTTTCTACTTAATATTTCCATTTCGTTAGCGCGTTTTCTATTTTCTTCGTTCGCTAATTTTAAAGCATTCTTTATTTCGTTAAATTGTTGTCGAAATTCTTCGTTCTGTCTCTGTATTAAGTCTAAAATTGCTCTGGTAGAGGAATCGAGTGTTCCCGTTTTATTTTGAACTCCACTTGTAGAGGGTAAACTTGTCTCGGCTTTTGTGTCTTTCTTGTTCATATTGTCTCTTCGCTAGAGTTACTAGAGAAACTAACTTTTCGCGTTCTATATTGTTTAAAAGAATTCCGACTTTTCTCACCTTGATACGTAAGTTCGTAGAATGAGGTTCCCTTGCGGTGTTTTCCTCTGTGGCGCGTTCAAATGCGTTTGAGTGTCAAACTCGTTCTGTTGATTTGTTCTATGCTGACAGTGGCCCCGTTAATTTGGTCCACCGTGGTAAATTATTGACAGCAAAGTTCATAACACAAGTAGTTCGAATCCTTCGATCTTCAATAATGTCCGTAGACCGAAATCGTAACTTCGTTTACACTGAAGCGAATGGATCCTGGCAGGATCGCCAAAATGTCACGTAAAAATAATGGGAAAATAATAATAAAAAAATGTTGGGTTCTTGAACCAGAGTTCGAGGTACCTTTATTTTATAATAGGATTACAAGTGTGCGATTTGACCGTTACCGAAAGACTGAAAGACTCGATCAAGACACAGCCCTTCTAGATGTTCGTTTATCTTATGCCTATGTGCCGAATTCATATTCCTTTGTTTTGGGAGTCGGTGTCGTGTGCAAGGCTGTTCAGGTTTCCTGAGTCTGTTGGAGATATTTGTTGACGTTACATGTACGTCAAGACTGTGTAAGTGTCACGAGGCAAAACAATAATATGAGTCGCTCTCGATTTGCATCGTTCTCTAACTCATGCGCCGCTACATACTTATATAGCTATTATTTCTTACAACCTAGCGTATGCAGTTGTGTATGGGGCCTTAAGTTCACTGTTTATAGATACTGCTAGGAATTAATCGAACGAATTCAACGCAGTCGCGTTTACAGAGTTCCGTATTATCGGAAATGCCGAATTCGCGTGGTTTCGCTTTGACGTTCGTCCACGTTGACGATTGTTCAAAGAACAACCGAGAGGCCTCCGCGTCGCAGCTACGAAAGACATCGAAGCCGCGACACCCTTCAGTGACTTCCCTATCTTTTCCTAAAACCAAGGATGACGCAACTCAGGCAATCGTTACAAGCGTTCGAACTTCACATTTTCTTACCATACTATCAACAAAAAATGAAAGCTGGTTTTCAATGAGTCATTATATAATTATATGTCGGAGATGAAAGAACACCGGAGCCTTTGGAATTTTAGATAATCCCGCAACATTCTAACCTAGAGTCTACTATAGCTGTAATTGAACAATTGTAGTTATTCAATCCGATTGTAATTGTTCTAGATTAGTGACGGTGAGCTTTGGCTCGAGGTGACAGTCTGTCGCCCAACGTAGCCGCGGTCAAGGGATAAACGCTTTGCCTAACAAAGGTATGGAGTAATTCTATAGCTCTCCTTAAAAGAAATATTCGTGGCGACACGCGACAGTAAACATTCCAACGGTTTCTGTCCCGTGGCTCGCCACACGCAGACCCTATTCTTCGAGTAAGATGATTGCCAGATGTCGATGCGTCTCCGCAGTACATGTTCGGCTAGCTGGAGGGCCCGTTATAAATCTTAAGGTTTAGTTAACTAAAGTCCTTCAAACAGACAAACAGTCTTTGTCCCAACTACGGGAAGATAGGGGAGACATATTTTTCAACGAGCGGCGTCTCCCACTAGCAACTTTCCCTCGAGGGCGGCTAACATCTTTTTCTAACCACCGATATGGAGATTGACCAATTAGCAGCAACGTCAATTTCCCTTACTTCCTAAACGAAGGCTTTCCTCGACGAATCCGATGATCTCGTGTCCTTAGACACACCCCATTATAGTTTTCCTCTGTGACATCGTCGGGACGGGACGGGCATTCTTTTACGCGCTCCCGTCGACCAAAGAGTAACGTCTTTACGCTCAGCAATTATTTTTACGAGTCAGACTTAGATTCAGCGAGAACGCCCATCTGTCATCCCGTTGGCCGCGGATTCGTTATTGAACCGGAGACCACTGTCACTAGTGTCGCGGACGTCTCACCGCCGTGGTAGATTGTCAAAACCTGTGTTATTCATACCTGTGTCAATAAATCGTATCTTCGTTACACCGCAACGATGGCTACCTTCAATGAAGACTCCTCAAACACCGACAACCCTATCCCCAATGTCATTCCGACATATATATCCACCGAAAATGCGCTCTTGTAGACAAACGCTCGATTCGCGTCATAGCTTTTAAAGCTTGTCGCATCTCAATCCGTTGGAAAAAATTTTTCCTGTAGCATATTTTATTTTTACGAACCAACAAGGTCTTTGTTTATTTCTTCTTTTTTTTTGCTCCAATTTCCCCATTGTTTTTTCAAGGATAGTATTTCAGAGCCACTAGTCAAGTTTATTGTAACAATAAACTTACGTTTCGGAAACATTTTGTGCTGTGAAACAGAATACACTAAAGTTTGAAGGTCACATCGATTTTCGAAAGTTTATAAATGGAGGTGTATGACAGTATCACCAGCTGTTGCTGTCCAAGTAACTCCAACATCGAAATACTACAACGATTCCAATCGAAAGCGCTAAGAGCCTTAATAGACGCACCTTGGTATGTTACCAACGAAACCATCCATCGCGACCTCAAGATACCTACAGTCAAAGAGGAAATAGCAAAATATAGCGACAGATATAGCAAAAGAGTCAAGAAACACCGAAACCCCCTAATCACTGGACTACTCGATACGACGGACCAGATTCGCAGGCTGAAGAGGCACTACTCGCTAGACCTAAACGTTAGATTCATTTAATTATCCAAATTAAGCATATGCACTTACTTATAATACTTATAAATTATACCTATCTATAATAAGTATTAACTTATTGTAAATAAACAGCCATGTCACTGCGCCACGCCGGAAAAATTACTGAAAATTCTCAACGCGAGAATTGATTGTAATTTCAACAAATAAATAAAAACAAAAAAAAAGCTGTTGCTGTCCCCAAGCGCCAAAATACGTTCTGACTACTATTTTATGTATCTCACAGAAGTATGTCTTCATTCATCATCTCCCATGCCATCCACCAACGTGTTCTTAACATGTTATCTCCTAGTAAAATATTGATGTTGAGTCAGATATCCAACTGAATAATCTTTTCGGTGTCTACTATAAGACATTTAAAACCAAGGCTCGTACACACGTGTGCTTATACGTCAGATGTAATACTTAACACGAAACCTGCTTATATTAATATTAAATTTATGCATAGTAGGATGTTCGACCTTTGTAAAAATGAAATTATAATACATACAGTTTCACCGTGGAAAAGTGAATCTTTCTAGCATGTCCACGCAAATGCAGCGGAGGGGAGGACTGTGCATGCACCAAACAACTTTACGTTCGTAATTTTTCACACAAATGTACAACTGTAGGGAAAAAATTATCTCTGATTTTTCGGATGTTAGGAATCGACAATATCGCATAACGGAATGCTGTGTTCTACGTATTCTATTTTTGTTACGAAAGTGGTACAAACGAAGTCCACGTAAGAATAGTACAACAAAATCGGTTGAGGTTAGGTTATCGTGCAGATATCGCGGCTTTTGCATTGGAAATCACGCAACTGCCAGTCTCGTCGTTCCTTGTAAACGAAAGAAAGGTATTGTAATCGGTCGGAATTAACATAAAACTCGTCGTTTCATGATAATACTGTGCATTCTGAATATGCTATGATTTGGTTTAAAATAATAAATAGTCCATTCTTGCATACTATTGCTCCAGCTTTACTTGTATTTTCGATATTGGTATAAATAGAAAGACAATTAATGTCGTTCGAGTCTATTTTCGGATCATTTATATTACGTTTAATCCATATAGTTATCATATGAGACATAGTATCGTAAAATTTGGAAGAATAAAACGTTCGTACAGGAAGTACATTTTATAAGAACTCCAACAAATCTGCGTGTGCACCTAAAATACAAACTGATAGTGATAGTGATTGTTCATAAGTTTATATACATTATCTAATGTCAATCGAAGGTATCAATTCTTTTTCTCCATAAGAGTACTTTTTCATTTATATGTGTTCAAAAATACATGTGTTCAACCGTGAAGCATATGTCACCTACAACGAAAAAGAGTTTTCCTATACTTAATATTTCCTTTATATACCTATGAAAGTCTATTCTTCGCGTAGTATGAAATTATGAATAAATCTGGAATATTGTTCAATCTGAAAAGAAAAATAACTTATTGACATCATTCATTGATACGAGATTCAGAATGTTTGTTTTGTCTTGCAGAAAAAGAAGGCAGCCCTCCCTTTCTTTTAATGTGAAATAGAAAGCGAAGATTTGAAAACAGATTTTTTGGAAATTTACTTGCAAATATCGTTTTCAATATCGTGATTTTCTTCCCAATGGTACTGTACTTTCAAATTTTCCAGTATCCCTCTAAAAACAAAAAGTCGAACCTCGTTATTGTTAACGTAGGCATTACAAGGAAGAGAAGTATTAGAAAGCAGCTCCTTTTTGTTATGGATTTCTTTATAATCATGTAAATAAGAAATTCCGGAAATTTTTTCCTAAAGAATTTAATTCTTGTGCTTTGATTGATAATTATTACACTACATACTAACTTTTCGCATACTGTTCGCGTCTAACAATTTCCTAATAATAACTACTTCAAAATAACATATGTTCTTGCACGAATTCAAAAGTACGTATGATACAATTACAATTGATTCTAAAATAATAATTATTTAAAGATATTAAGATACTAATTAAACGTTTCACTATATTTCAAAATCTGGAACAACAAATTTTTATTTATAAAAAATGAAACTGTGTTTATATATTCTTTGTCATGATGCTATTTCTTATTACCATGTCGACATTTTTTAAAATTCATTTTGTTATCTCTACGCAATATGAAAATTCATATACTGCTTAATATTTTTTACATATTATCCATCCACCGCATGATATCTCCTGAAAAATCAAAATATTAATGTTATATTATTACAATGCTTCTTAAATTTCAATTTTTGACAAATTTGAAATCCAATATATTTTGCACAATTATTATTTATCAAAAAATTCCAAGTTAGTAACTTTCTTTTCAAATGGCAAATAACATATACTTTGACTTACCTGTAAGTTTTTGTTCCTAATCATCATTTCCTCTTATAGAACATCATTATTGTTCTTATAATTACTACCAGTGTCATAGATATTGTAGTGGCTACAACTGAATTAATAGAAAATGATAAATAACTGTGTATAACACTAACACATAATTGTGTATAACAATGACAGATAACTTTTACTTACATATCAGTCGATAAGGGATTACTGTGATATCCTGTTGATGTTTCTTAAGGCACTTGATTAGGTGCGATACGGTATCATTCCTTATGGTATACTGTAGATAAGTATTTTAGAAAATAACAAGAATAAATCTAAATTATTCAGAGGTTCCAGTTTCGGCTTAGACATAAATACAGGACCATTTGCAAAGAAGAAAGGGTGCGTTTCTACAGCCTCGTTATAGTAACCATGAATACCAATCTCTGAATTACTGGTTACTAAACATAAATATCCTATAAAATTTAATATATTTCTTTAATTTTTAATACATACATGAGTTAGTAGTTCTAAATTATGAATCATCCTACCTGTGATATTACGCTTTTCCTTATAATATCATCACTCGAGTGAACAACATTAAGATCATGTAAACCATGTCATCCTATCTTACTGTGAAGATACTTAGTTATGTTATCTAACATTATAAAAATATCATCAAATTCAAGTCCTTTTATTCACATCACATGGCCACGACGATCTGGTTCTTCGTTATATAATGTTCTAAAATTTGTCGTATATATAGGATGTACAAACCGTGATATCAAGGTATCAGTTCTTCCTTCCCAAGGGACAGTTTCATTAAAATTCTGATAGAATTAAAAATTAATTATTAATATTCTAACAATCATATATGTTAAATACGTTATAGTCAACGATATATACCTGAGCGAATGTAGGGGTGATTCCTTGATAATTATAAATGTCATCAGCCCACATCATTGTGCCACTTCTTTGTACTCCAGCCTCTAGATTAACAGCCTAAACAAACATACGAAATTTTATAGAAGCTGTACAAAATATAGTATATATGCGCAATATTGAAGCGTTCAAGGGGATATAAAGGTAATGTACATCACATACACGTGTACTCTCATGCAACAAAATACAATTAGATTTAATAGTATAAGCTCTTTTATTCATCATAATAGATTGGAAATTTAAGTGTCTTACGAGGGTGAGTAAAAAGTTACCCGCTCTGTCGGTGTAGAATTTATTTTAAGCAATTGTCAAAAAAGACATACATCATTTTTTGACATAATCACTCGATTTCTGTATACACTTTGTCCATTTGCCGAAGGACCTTTATATTTTCTCATTAAAAAATGTTTTGGGCTGAGCTGCGAACCACGAATGCATCGTCGTCTTCACCTTTTCATCAGCTTTTTCGGCATCCATCTCGCACAAACTTTTTAAAATCCAAATCTGTCGTGTACTATTGCATAAGCAGAGCCGTGGCTGATTTGCAAATGATTTGCCACATTATCCACTGTCACTCGTCTATTCCATAGAGCATAAGTTCATGAGCACGTTCAATGTTGTCATCGTGGATGTGGACGGGCGTCCAGCTGTTTTTTCATAACACTCGTGCGATCTTCTTTGAACTTTTGTGCCCATTCAAACACACTTCGTGACAAAACACTTTCTCCATAATGTGCATTAAATCTTTGATAAATATAGGCATCAAACATAACCTCCGACCACAAGAAACGAATCACAGCATCCTGCACTGTTTTCCTGCAAATCACCATTGCAAAGCGCCATTACTCGCGCAACGGTCACAAACGAATTGACGTAACACAAAGAAACCTGCGCAGCAGCACTGAACAGATATTGACGTCATACGAAGAGTGCAGATGGATCAATACGGTCGACAGAAGTTTTAACTATCTGGAGTGCGGATAAATTTTTACTGAGAGTCGTATAGGAATCTATAATCTGTAAGTACACCTTTGGCTGAATGGAAATTTCTCTTACATATAGTCAAAAATGCAGAAACTGTGTATTGAATTGGAAAGTGATAAAAAATAAGTGAAGTTTCGAGGTTGCATGTGATTGCATGAGTACACAGGACGTTTTTAGCGAATAAAAAATAATTTTGAAAGACACGAGACTTATCTTGTATTTTATGCACTCTCTGTGTCCGAATTTCCAGAAGCTCTCTATCTTATGAAGTGTTTTAGATTAGCCGGAAAATTTTGTACGTACATACAAGAAGTATACGATCTAAGTGGAATATTCCATTATTCTCTTGATACAAAAGAAACGAAATTTACAGAACTTCTCAGAAAGTTGGTTTATTATTACCAAATTAATAGAATTAATATACGTTTATCATCTTTACATACCTAAGTTGTGGAGGTTTATCGTGCGTAAAAAATTAGTGTCGTTTCAAAGTTACATTTCGTACATTTTAAGCCTATAATTTGTAACGTACAAAACAATGTAAATTTGAGCTGTTTCTTATCTCCACAATAAGAAAATCCAACTTTACGTTTTTTACACAATGATATTTATGGAACAGTAATATCATATTATTGCATCGCTTGGAGAATGAAGTCAAGGTACGATGTGACCCTAGTGTAAACGCTGGGATACCCAGCTGTGCCGCACTTATAAGCATAAGACACAATACCTATTAAATACGAGGTTAATTCATGTTGTATCAGCAGTGATCCGCCGCGGTCAGCCTGAAAGGATCGTTAAATTTTTAATCAAAGATACTGAAATATATCGATCGAATTGTATTGAAATTATACTTATATACAGTAATAATCTTCTATTGATTTGTGTATTGAAATACTCCAATTTATAACGTACATGTTATATGTATTTTGAGCAAAACTAAGATTAGAGGAAATTAGATTAAATACCATAACGAGGTGTGAGAAGTGGGCAAAACTATTAAATTGTGTTTATCTATTATTTTTAATGTTTAAGACGTCGATTTGATGTTAATTCGAATCGACGTGTCTTCAGATACCGTATAGTTTGTAGTAACTCTGTAACTTAATTACCGTACAAGAATCCTCTCCACCCTGAGCATGTTCGGCGCATATTATACCATCAGTGATATCAGGTGCATTAGGAAATTTGGAATAAGCTATTTTGCATTCGGCGTTCTTAATCACTGGCATTTGTACTTCCATTAATGCATTACGTCGTGGTCGTCCTACGAAGAAAATAAGAAAGATATTTAAGACTGGAACTATTTAATTTTATTATAAAATTGATATCACTTACTATATCTTAATGCTCCCGATCCAGCAACAAGGGGGTTATAGCCGACGAAGTTGCTCTTTCGTAGGGGCTCTTTCGTACAAATGGGATATACGTACCCTGAAAAATAAAAAAATAAATGAAAATGCAGGAAACTAATGACCAAAAGTATGAGAAAGAATTATACACGCTTTATGACACAATATATGTGTACAGTAAGAAATTTCAGGATATGATACTTCAGTAATACTCAATAGCATATATATATATATATATATATATATATATATATTTGAGGACTTACTCGAAAATGGCACCTCCTCCACCAATCTAAGAATGGCAATATTATGATTGTGTATGTTTTCTATTCCATCCATATGTGCACAATGTGCTGCGGTCAAAACATGCCTAGCCGATATCAGGGAACCTCCGCACTTCCATAGTGGTTTGTCTGGGTTTCGGGGATTACGAAAACCTAATGCAGCGATTCATGGCCAAGCGCCTAAAATGCAATAGTCATAGTTGTGAATATACATAATTTTTTCTCACATAACGAGTAACAACGATTATTACCTATTCGAAATTCGATCATACAGCAGACGATAAGTACATACGTACAAATACTCTGAAACAGAGATTTGATAAAGACAGAAATTAAATTTTTATTCCAGTGGAATACAAATTATTAAATAATTCTATATAATTTCTATTTGAACTATACTGAACTATAAAGTTCAAACGTGTAATTTCTGCCCTAACAGTTTTTGATCTCTATCCATATTATTACTCCTATATCAATTTTTTATTTCAAGCAAAAAGATACTCTTCCTAACATGAAGTAAAAGAAAGAAATAATTCAAGTTAATAAGTAAAGTTACTACCGATAAAATCATAGCATTATTATTTAGTCTAATTGAAATGTACATTGATGTGCTGTTTAATGCCTTTAAAGTTCATTCTTTGCAGTAAATGGCTTATTATTAATCGGAAAGAAAGACATAAAACGTACCAAGTTCAGCTGGTTTACCATCGACCACCCTGGTATGAGAGACGTTGCTAAAACCTCAGTATGGTGGTCGCAAAGCCTTATACTTATACACAGTTTTTATTAAAATTTCTCTCTTCTCTTTGTTTGGATCGTTCGGACAGCAAACGATCGTAACATTGCCCTGGTATCTGCACACTGATCGTCTATAAAAATCGGTGGCTGTACGGTACTGTATCTGCCATATTTCTTGCAGAGGTTTACATTTTCTGTAGTCAAGGCACCTGCCTTCTTGATTGTCCGGTGTGGTACATTCTGGATCAAACAATTTTAAAACATTTATACAGTTCAAAGATGCGTAAGAAAGCGACACCGATTACTCAACTTTCGAAGTAAAAAGCCGATCGAGTCCACCGGATTGCCCTACAGACACGTATTAATCCGTAAGAGTTAGTCATCATGTTGATAATAATTATCTAAAGAAACTTTTCACGTGAAAATATAAAATTTTAATTGATTAGATATTGTGTTAGCCATACTTAAGAAAGAAAATGAAAATGAATGAAATGAAAGAAAAGGACTACCTTCAACCTCATTTTTTAAATAAACACTTTGTCAGTTTTGCGGTAAATAAGTTCTTAGGAATTCAGGACAGTTTTTAGTGAATCATTTTGTTTCGACCGTTCGCGGAGAGACGCGATCGCGAGATAGCACGTCAACGAGAGTTGTAATTTCCCGTTACGATTAAATAATCGACGCCACGAACTGATCAGTTCAGTAGTTCAATGAAATTCCACAGAATTAACACAAATAAATTAATGTTTATTTCAACAACTTATTAACTAGAAAGATATAAATGGAACAAAAAAAATGTAACTGCGTTTTGGTTGATAAGTAATGCGCGACATACCACCTGTGTTGACGGTTCGACTTCTCGAAAAGTTCTGAACGCCTTTCGATTTTTTTCGTTTTTTCTGGAAGGCGACCCCCACTACGTTCGGATCACGCCACATTCTTTTACGCGAGGTAAAATAACGACCACGAGTCGACGTTTCTGGAAGTCGCCCTGCTTAATGAATCATGCGCTTGCCACTACAATGTTTGTTTGCCGGGCAGACGCGACGGTCCGTCTGCGACATTATAGTGCCGCGATCGATAGTTAAGAATATGACCTATGGTAAGCCGCATGGCGTAACATTCTCCCCCCGTTGAGAGGGTACCGATCAAACTAGCGAGGTGTGGTTGAAGTTCCCATCTTATTTCGTCTCGGTGGCTAGTTGTTCGGGTTTCTCGAGATCGGGTTGAATTGGCAGTGGGACAAGCCTTTTGACGCCCCGATCCAAAATGCTTTTTGCCGTCTGAACTGTAGCTGTCCGGATGACACTGTCACGACCGGCATACTTCAAATCCGACGGACTGACGATAGAGATAAAGCACTCGGCGACAATGTATATCGCTGAAGTGCCTAATGAACCATCAACATCCCAACGGTCCTTCCACCGAAGGTTCTAGAAGAAAGAGCACGTGGCAACGGTCGCGGACGCCTAGCAAATGCATGGACGGTGGGGATGTTGAGGGATGACAAAAGAAAGTAATCGGATCCGATCGAAAGTAAAATCATAAGAGTCAGTCTTAAAAAGTCACGCCCAGAGTTCGGAAGTAGATTGTAAAGTGTATTGATGTTAGAAAAAAAATAAAGTTTTCTTTTTTTTATTTTTTACCTCAAATTCCTTTTTTATTTTGTTATTTTACGTGACAACACCATCGGCGCCTGGATGAACTCGGCCCAGAGGCCAATGCATGGAGGGAACGTTGTCCTCTCTGAGGATGACGATTGTGCCCTTTTGGATGCTGTGTCCACCCTTGCTCCATTTATTGCGGTTGGTTAGCTCGTTCAAATACTCCTTATGCCAGCGGTTCCAAAAATGTTGTTTAAGCTGTTGGATATGCTGCCATTTGGAGAGTCGGTTCGATGGAATGTCTCTGAAATCTCGATCACGTAAGCACATTAATGAATCGCCAATGAGGAAATGTCCGGGAGTGAGGGCTAGGAGATCATTTGGATCGGTGGAGATAGGAGTTAGCGGGCGGGAATTGAGGACTGCTTCTATTTCTATGATAAGAGTATTACGGTGTTAAGCTCATATGTTTCTGTTTCTCCACTCGCGCTGCGCCATAATATCCTTTGATATTTCCGATCCTCTGGTCGTACGAGGAATTGCCGATACATTTTCTCGATCTCGCCAGTGAGTACGTACTGATGAGCGCGGAATCTAATTAATATACAAAATAAATTGTGAATTGATTCGAGAATATAGGATTTCCCCATTTTCATGATTATCGTGATTTTTGTATAAATATATTTTTGAAGATACTAATAATTAGGTACTTATAAATTAGTATTATCAATTATTTTGCATTTATAATTCCGCCTCTAGTATAAGTGTTAATTGAAAACTAACTTTATGTTTCAAAAAGTACTAGCAAAGTCGTTGAGTAACAAGCCACTGATGCTAACACAAATAGCATTGTCGTAATTAAATATTTCTAAATATTCATTTTTCATTTTGAACCTGTAGAAACAATTTATTATATATACTATTAGCTAAGTAATTGCATATTTAATTAAGTCGAAATATAAAACTTAGTTATTTTAATAATTTAAAAAATAAAAAACTGACAAACATTTCAATTTAATTTATGGTTGGAACAAAAGACATTTCATTAATTGAAATATTGTAACGCAGAGTACTTTCCAAAATACGCCGAGAGTATTCCTGATGGTGAAACGAGCGTTGCTTCATCGAACGCAGCTAAAGAAAACAACATCTATGTAGTTGGTGGTACGATGCCTGAAATAGAGGGCGATAAATTGTACAATACCTGTACTATTTGGGGTCCCGATGGAACTTTGATAGCAAAACACCGAAAGGTAAGTAATATATTCCTTTATGGCTTTGAATTTGAAAATATTGGGGCGAAGAAAGTGACTCTATCTAGGAATAATTTAGGAATATACATATGTACATACGTATACTATAACCAATTCTATAATTTACGGTTTATAAAATACGTTATGATACGGGAAACGCCCATTTTTGTTGTAATGTGTTTGTGTTGTATAAATTTTTCAAATACTTAAAATATTATTATACTTATTTTTTCTCCTTTTTAAACATTATTAAATGATAAGATTTTTTAATAAAAGAAAGTGATAAAAACGCTGTCAGTTATTAAATAAAAAATAATTAAAGTTTAGGAGTTGGTAACTTTGATATTAAATTACAAAAGTTGCAGCAATAGAATTAGCGACTACATTTTTATGTTATTAGGTACATCTATTCGACATCGACATTCCTAATAAGATTACTTTTCGAGAGAGTGATTCACTCAGTCCTGGTAACTCCCTAACGACGTTCGATGTGAAGGGCTGCAAAATAGGTATTGGCATTTGCTATGATATTAGATTCGAGGAAATGGCACGCATTTATCGGAACAAAGGTACAGTAACTTAATCGATCAATACTTAACTAGCAAAAAATTAAATATCTTTCTTAAATATATTCTATATAAAATTAATATAATCTGTAACTCTGTATAAACAGAAGCTTAATTTAAAAAAACCAGTATATTTGCTGAAAATGAAACAAATAAAAGAATTAAAAGCACAATAAGAGGACTGTCCTCGCATATTCAGAAATGATGGAATGTGAACCGTGCAACTACGAAGTTAATTGGTATTCGGTAGCTTCATATTTCCTGCTTCTCTGGGTTAGGTTGCCAAATGCTGATATATCCAGCGGCATTCAATATGACCACTGGACCACTGCACTGGTCATTACTTCAGCGTTTCAGAGCGAATGATAATCAATTATACGTTGCCTGCATATCACCGGCTCGTGTTCCTTAAGCAAGTTACGTCGCATGGGGACATACACAGTTGACCAATCCCTGGGGAAAGATTCTTTACGATTTGGAAACTCAAGAGAATATGGCAGTCACCGATATCAAAAAAAAAAAAAAAAAAAAAAAAAAAAAAAAAAAAAAAAAAAAAAAAAAAAAAAACTGGCGAACCGTGTGTTACCACAACGAGACACGCGATGCTATTTGTCGCTTTAAATTGTGCCGCAACTCGTTTTTGAGATCTTTGCCAGGGGCGCGTTAAAACATGCTGAAAATATATTTCTGGCTTTTCTGGGGTTTAACTGAAATATGACAAATAACGTTGTAAAACATATGTACTTATGACTTACAGAGTAATTGAGTGTACAAAATATATAGTATACAAAATAGCCAGCGATTTAGGGCTTTAAAAGATCAAAAGGAAAGAAAAGGAAAGAAAAGAAGAAAGATAATATATTGTGGCAGTCTAAGTCGATCTAAGAAAATAGATAAAGGGAGGGAGGGGCAAAGCTAGTTAATCTGGAAAGAATCCAAGCGTCAATTTCAAGCATTTACAGAGAATCAAGCGGGCTGGTTAAAGTCGTGAGTTGAGCAATTATCCCGCGTTAGGTTCAATCAGGTTAGTCCCACGCGAAATTGATCCAACCATGCGAAAACGAGTGTATTCTGATTTCTGTCGCAGATACTTCTGGCTAGTGCAGTACCTACACGGTGGTTGTTGAAATAGCCGCTTCTCATCTATTTTCCCTAGCGCGGACATCATCCTTTGATCCCTTACGACTAACGAAGTTTTCTAAGATGTACGGCAGTTTGAGATTCTACTTGAAAATGATCATGATTGCGGTCTGTGTGTCGTCTGCTCTTCTTTTTGTCCTTCCGTTAAAGACTGGTAAGTTGATACTGATTAATTATGCGATCGAAACCCTATATAATGGCTACAAAAATGCCGCTAATATAATATTCCTTCTTTCTTGTATCTTCTTTCTTGTATCTTCTTTCTTGTATATATATCTTGTATATATATATATATATATATATATATATATATATATATATATATGTCGGGTCACGATTCGAATTTTGGGCGCGCGACGACTCTTCGTGTGGACTAGCCATCGTTTCACAAAGCCGAGATTTTATTTAGACATATATACAGGTCTATCACTAAGCTTAACAAATAATAAGTACAACTAATAATAAGTCTAACAAACACTAAGCCTAATGAATAATACGATCTACGAATAATTAAATTAAATAATACTATTAGCAATGTTTGAGTTCAAACGAATCCACGATCACCGGGATAACTCCTTACTAAGCGAAACTAACTTAGACGCAAATGCGATCGTCGAAAATGCTCGATGTATCACTGCGCCAAATACGATAAGGATAGGTTCGACAAAAACAAAGCTAAAATAGTTAGGTTCAACCTTGGCGATTTCGTGTTACGTAAAAACGAGGAAAGAAACCAGACGAAGTTAGATCCGAAATTCAGGGGTCCATTCGTAATAGCCGAGATTTTGGAAGGAGATAGATATACCCTAAAAACCTTAGACGGCAAACGATCATATAAGGACAGACACGACAGACTGAGAAAAATGCCAGAAGGTTGCGTCCCTGCTGAGTTAGACGTCTGCGGTGATGACAACGGCGGTGATAATAACGATGCAAGTACACTGACCTCAGAGGATCATTAACACTGCGTTGTGGTCATAGTAATACACCGAGTGGTTTTATGTGCTTTTGTTGTAACCCGTTGAGTGGGTTGATGTGTTTTTGTTGTAACCCGTTGAGTGGGTTGATGTGTTTTTGTTGTAACCCGTTGAGTGGGTTGATGTGTTTTTGTTGTAACCCGTTGAGTGGGTTGATGTGTTTTTGTTGTAACCCGTTGAGTGGGTTGATGTGTTTTTGTTGTAACCCGTTGAGTGGGTTGATGTGTTTTTGTTGTAACCCGTTGAGAGGGTTGATGTGTTTTTGTTGTAACCCGTTGAGTGGGTTGATGTGCTTTTTGTTGTAACCCGTTGAGTGGGGTTACGTGCTTTTGTTGTAACCCGTTGAGTGGGGTTACGTGCTTTTGTTGTAACCCGTTGAGTGGGCTTACGTGCTTTCTGGGTGTAATGCACCCAACGTGGCAATATGATCCAACAAACTGAGGTTCACCGGTGTACGAAATCGAAAATGATCTGTTGTGTCATTACGGTCTGGCTGGCGACTCACAGAACGCACCTAACACTTTGAATACAAATTATAACATTACAAATTCCTATTCTCTTTTATTTTTCTGTTGTCAAACCTCCGAACGAAACTTTGTTATTGCACTGGACCCTTGACTTACTTGGACATTTAGTTAAATCGCAAATAATGTCAGTTGTATCGAATCTAATGTAAGAAATACGATATTTTAGTTACACACGAGGACGTGTGATAGTCAGGATGGCCGTGTCGGAGATGAAAGAACACCGGAGCCTTTGGAATTTTGGATAATCCCGCAACATTGTAACCTAGAGTCTACTATAGCTGTAATTGAACAATTGTAGTTATTCAACCCGATTGTAATTATTCGAGAATTGTGATAATGAGCTTGGGTTCGAGGCGACAGTCAGTCGCCGAACGTAGCCGCGGTCACGGGATGAACGCTTTGCCTAACAAAGGTATGAAGTAATTCTATAGCTCTCCTTAAAAGAAATATTTGTGGCGACACGCGACAGTAAACATTCCAACGGTTTCTGTCCCGTGGCTCGCCACGTGCAGACCCTATTCTTCGAGTAAGATGATTGCCAGATGTCGATGCGTCTCCGCAGTACATGTTCGGCTAGCCCGAGGGCCCGTTATAAATCTTAAGGTTTAGTTAACTAAAGTCCTTCAAACAGACAAACAGTCTTTGTCCCAACTACGGGAAGATAGGGAAGACATATTTTTCAACGAGCGGCGTCTCCCACTAGCAACTTTCCCTCGAGGGCGGCTAGCATCCTTTTCTAACCACCGATATGGAGATTAACCAATTAGCAGCAACACTTTCTGAACGAAGGCTTTTCTCGACGAATCCGATGATCTCGTATCCTTAGACACACCCCGTTATAGTTTTCCTGTGTGGCATCATCGGGACGGGAAAGGCTTTCTCGCTCGCGATCTCATCGATCCAAGAGTAACGCCTTCGCGATCAGTGATTATTCTCAGACTTAGACTTTGTGAGTACGTTCTGTTGTCATCCCGTTGACCGCGGATTCGTTATTGAACCTAGGATCATTGTCATTAGTATCTCGAGCACCTAACTACCGCGGTTACTTGTCCGGTTCTATAATAATCGTATTTGCACTAGTCAATGTCTTCTCCATTGCATAACGACAACGTGTAACCCAAACGAAGATTCGTTTCACGCCCCTAACCCTAATTCTAATGTAAACCCGATATATATATATATATATATATGTATGTATAAGATTTATAAAATGAATGCTCGGTAAAATGTCTGTGATAAATAATAGCAATTAAAATGGAAAAATTTTTAATTGCATTGCTTCGACTATACATATACATATACTTAATGTGACTTACTTTGTATGAGAAAAATTCTGTTTGCCAATTCGATATCGAGAGCTGATAATGCTAACATACGATGAAACGATAACAGAAGAATCCGAATATTCAGAACTTTTCACGATATATGTTAAATAATATTATGAAATAAATTAAATAATTACCCCGCATTGCTTCCAGCGTACGTGTTCACGATTCTCGGCGAAACCGAATATGGCAGCAGGAAATCAACCAATCACAACTTCGGAAGAAAGTAAAGCGCGGGAAGAAATCGCGGCATCCAGCTTCCTGCGAATCTATTCTCGATCTCGATGTAAGCAGTAATCTTTCGATAATCGTTTTGCAAAATGGCGTGTCTTAAACGAAGTGTATAGTAAAATTCGTATTTGAGAGACGCATAAATAAACGATATCAGGCTATTTCCCGCGAGAAATTCACGTTCGGTTGCAACATAACATGTCACGTATGTATTTTCGTCGAAAACTGATTTCGAGGGACGTGTATATGTGCGTATCAAGTTACTTGGCGAAAGTTCAACGACAGACTGTGACTTTAAAACAGTATGTATGCCTATGTTTGTTGTCCGAGAATTGGAAGAATCTGTCATGTTTTGTTTACGTCGGCTGTAATGGAGTGGTGTTTTTGTCTTGTGGTAACTGAATGTCTCAAACAACAAACTCGAGATTTCAATCGATCTTCGAAAAGAAGTCATACCCATTGGCCTTGGGTGAGTTGTGATTTCATTAACTTTTTAATTCATAATTGATAACATAAGGTTATTGTAAGACCGATGAAAATATGGATAGCAACCAATTGCAATTGAATATCTGGCCTGTCTTGCACTATTGAAATTTTGCAAGTCACTAAAGTTACCAGCATTAATATGTTCCCTTGCACAAGTTTGACGATAAAACAAATGAAATTTTACTATTTGCAAGTTATTTGATTATTGTATTTAACGAAAAATTATAAAATCATAAAATAGAATTCTATATAACCTGTAAATCGTAACTTGTCAATCTACTAGTACATATATTATAAATTGGTAAACTTTTGTGTGTGGGGGAGGGGGTGCTAGATGTAACACTGATACGACATTTTGAAAAAATATTTAATTATAATCATGAAAGGCGTTATTGAAATATTGAGTTTTTATTAATGTTCCTTGCAACTTCGAGTTTGCGTACTATATTTAAAATGTACATAAGATATAAAGTATATTGACAAGTAACAGTCACAAAATTGTTTCAAATGAGGATAATCATCCTAATATCAACTTATCAATTGTGATCTGATAAACAAGAATTCAAAATACAGTTAAACTGTGTTCTACATACAATAATCTTTTTCGGAGGAGATTTAAATATATGAACATATTGTGATATTTTGTCCATAATAACATGAATAATATAAAGTTTCGTATTACATATACTCTATTTTTTAATATATTCTGCATATCTCATTTTATGACAACAGACAAGCAAACTATATTCCCATTATAAGCTTCGCTCTAATTTCGCATCGTTTCACCTGAATATATCGTGAAATTTCATCCCGTCAAAATTTTGCGTCAATCTTTTTTATCTTAAAGGATTAAAGACAGTTGCAAAACGCCACGGTGTTTCGGGGTTTGTTTAAATTTCCGCCAAATGAAAAAGAAGTTTCGCGAAAAATGGTAGTTACTAACGGCACGTCTGGTTACAATTTTCGTTTACAATTCTTTTGGCGAGTAAATATGACGTACTGGGTCGATACTAAGTAGTCGGTTGTCCCTGAAATTTGAACTGTTGAGAACGAGGTAATAACAGGGCGACTGGTTTGTTGCTGTGTAACGTATACACGTTTCTGAATAGTTTTCTACTTTAAATGAAATTAACTGCTACCCGACGGAGTTTCGACGTAGCGATAAACACGCCACTGAAAAAAGCGACGAATGGGAATGGAAAATACGTAAAGATTTTTTTGACAAAATAAAGAATCATTTTGTCAGATTTCAAGAAGAGTTTGGGTAAATTCAATTTATGCTCTTTGCTACTTGACTTATGTTTATAACACTAAAAGTTATCTTTACAAGCAGCGAAGTGATTTAGTTTCATCCGTAGTTCGGTTGCTTCCAATTTTTTCATTTTCACATTGTGTAAATTTCGACCAATTGCGGGGAGACGTAATCGCGAGGAGAGACGTCAACGGGGGTCGTAAATCCCCGTTACGATTATAACAATCGACACCACGAATTGATCGATCCCCTGATTTCCGTTGAGATAATAGGGGTGATTGAGTTTGTATAACACTGTGATTCACAGAATTATAAATTATATATTTCCAACACTTAGATTACACTGACGTAGAGAAATAAATAGTTAACAACTTGTCGCATGAAGATGCGATAGATATGTACGCTAGAGCAGGGCTCTTATAATGGAAATTAATGTATTAATGGACTTAGCACTATAATATATTTAGGAGAGAAGATGTGTGTTCGACAACACCGAGAACCGACAAAAGATTTGCGTGAAGTATGCGACTCTCGCGCTATGTGTAGACTGCCGCGTTAGGCGTTAGTTTTTAGACTGTCTGTCGCTCTTTTTCTAATACGGAAGAAAAGTTCGGTGTGGGTGTGCCCCTGTGCCTAAAGAACGCGGATTCGTTGTTCCCACTTTCGTTAGAAAAAGTGAGGGCCACGAAGCGCGGTGTCGATTGGTCATGACCTGCACTACTGCTCGAAGGGATGAGTATCGAGTCTCCTACCATCGTGGTGGATAGATGACTGTGTGCGTGAGAAAAACCTAGCTTGTTTTATTACAGGGCTATTCGGATTTTCCTAATGGGTGCATACCCGCTTTCTCCGTGTTTTAAGTGCGACTAATAAACCCAAGGACCTCTCTAAAAACCGACTGTGTTTCGAGAATATTTTTAAGCTTTAGAAATTCTTCAAGACAAACGGATTGAAGACACATGGCGAAACAATACAGGGAAGTGAAAGTTATGGTGGGTCCTTAGGTTTATTGAGGGTCGAAGTGACGTTACGCAGGTCGGTTGTTGTCCGGTCGCGCGGGCTGGCGTGCAGATGTTTTAGGCGGCGTAACACATTGCGTATTACAATATTGATGTTAAAATATTATTATAGAAAAACATGTTAGCAACTTAATTTTCTATTTGTTCGTTTCTCTGTTTTCCTTATTCTGTTTTTGGATTTGTGGTGGATGATTTAAATAATGACGTGACGAGTTGATACTTGATATTGTCAAATATATTTAAAATTATTCTAAATACAGAATTAATCGCACGGGAGACAAAGATTTTGTAACGAATCCTAGCGGCTGCCATTTGTCGTTCACGCGCTGTTGCCGATACCGAATGCGCTAATGTCACGTAAAATAACAAAATAAAAAAAGAAATTTGAGGTGTAAATAAAAAAAAGAAACTTTATTTTTTTTCTAACAACAATTCACTTTACAATCCACTTCCAAACTCTAGGCGTGACTTTCCAAGACTGAAGCTCTTATGATTTGACTTTCGATCGAATCCGATTACTTTCTTTTGTCATCCCTCAACATCCCCACCATGCATTTGCATTTGCTAGGCGTCCGCGACCGTTGCCACGTGCTCTTTCTTCTAGAACCTTCGGCGGAAGGACCGTTGGGATGTTGATGGTTCATTAGACACTTCAGCGATATTGCCGCCGATTGTCGCCGAGTGCCGCCACATCTTTATCTCCATCGTCAGTCCATCGGATTTGAAGTATGCCGGTCGTGACACTAACATTGTGGCGTCAGAGACGATGCGTTTTGACTCGCGAAAGGCGTTTTCGGTTTGCTTCGACCACTCGATTCGCCGCGAACAGCTCGTACGTATCTTTGTTCGCGGATCCGCGTAGTTTGTTGCACGAGTATACGTTTATATTGACACCGGTGTTCACAAGAAAAGAGATCCTTGGTGCCCTGTCCGTCACGAAAATGCGATGGGATACTAAAGCCATCGCCACATGCCGCGTTTACGGACGGCTGGTCTCGTTTCACTGGGTCCAGTTGCAAGGGGCCCGGCACTTCCTTGCGCGGTCTCGAAAGGTCTCGTGGTAATAGCAGAGACCAGACTTCTGCGGTCTGTCCTTCGAACTTGATATCAATCTTGCCTTCCGTATGTAGAATAACGATGTGAGGTGGATAGTGGGTGAAGGTGCCCACAAGAAATACTCTTGATGTTCAACAAAAAAGTTAATTAAATTATTAACAATCAACAGTCAACAATTTATGATCAACAATTAACGACTAACGATTAACTGTCAACAACAATTAACGATTAACGATGAACGATCAAAAACAATTAACGATTAACGATGAACAACGATTAACGATTAACGATTAACTATCAAGAGTCAATAATCACGTATCTCTAATTGTGTTTGCTTCGCTATGACGCTTAACCTTTCGCACTCCGCAGCTCGGGGCAGAATGAATCTTTGATTCGAAACCAAATGGATTCTTTTCTTTGTTGCCCCTCGATATCTCCACTACGCACGCGTTTATTAGATGTCCGCAACGGTTGCCGCGTATGCATTCTTCCGAATATTCGGCGAAAGAACTGTAGGGATATCAATGGTACATTAGGCGTGTCGGCCTTACGCTTTGAAGGTATAGCGCTTTGTGTCGCGAAGCCGTTGGAAAGTTCCATGGTCGAGTGCCACCACAGATGCATGACGATTAGATACAAACGCTTCAAGTATTACAATTAATAGCTGATACAATTGCAACAAAACAGATGTCCTTTATGCAAGACTACTGAAATTACACAGCTACAATAAAATAAGGAATACGTCTGTACTATGGGAAACATAAATAAATATACACATAGTAGCTTATACAACATGTATGTGGAGGACGATTAAACGCGTTGTTGATTAATGACCAGACGAGTTGATACTTAGTGTAGTCAAATGTATTTAAAATTATTTGCAGTACAGAATTAGTCGTCGTTCGCTTAGTGTTGCTCGATATGTGTATACAAGGTAATGCTTACGTTCGTTCGATATTAATTCGCTATAAGAATGTTCGATACTAACTGTCTTAACGATCGTGTTCTTTTATTTATACTCGGGGGAGTATCGAAAACTTTAAATTCAACCTCGGTTGACGATTGCACGCAGCGGCAACATTGTTTTGCCCGGAGTTTGTTTATCGTTACGCTTTGCTTGTCACGTAAAAGTAATGGGAAAATAATAATAAAAAAATGTTGGGTTCTTGAACCAGAGTTCGAGATACCTCTATTCTATAATAGGATTACAAGTGTGCGATTAAACTGTTACCGAAAGACTGAAGCCTCGATCAAGAACCAGCCCTTCTAGATGTTCGTTTATCTTATGCCTACGTGCCGAATTCATAATCCTTTATTTTGGGAGTCGGTGTCGTGTGCAAGGCGGTTCAGGTTTCCTGAGTCGGTTGGACATATTTGTTGACGTTACATTCCCCCAGTGTTAGAGTGCGGCTGGTCCTCCAGACTCTTATTTTCGGTGTAGTGCCTCCTTTTGTATGCCCTTTTGGAATCTTACATGCCTTGCTTCGAGGATGACTGAATTGGTGTCTTCAGGTAATTCTCGTAATGGTTGTATTTCAGGTGTGGAATATGTGTTTAAAGGTGCGCTCTATTGGTCTAGAGATATTGCTTATACCTGTGTCTTTTTTTTTCTTTGGTTTTACAACATAATACGCGAATACATAATTTGGAAGGTAGGCATTTGCTTATAATATCGAATAATCCTATTTTGTTAAATATACATATGTTCCTAGTAATGCTAGATCAATATAACTAATAATTTATAAGACACTTAGTTCCTATTTCTTAAGACTTCTAATTCTATGTTCATAATTAAGAGAGTTTACTTCGTTGGAAATTTGATTGAGGTGCATTCTATACGATTATACATTATTAATGATTTTTGGAGCGTTTTCATTTTTTGTTAGGATTTCTTCTAGACTGTCAGTTAAGGGTAAAGCTATAGTTTTGAAATTTGTTTTGTAAGTTATATTGGTTTTTAAGTTATTGTTTTCATCAAAAAATTTATCTATATTTTTATTCATTAATTCTAAATTATCGTTATCCAGAGTTACAAATAGACTTCTAGAAATGGATCCAACAAAATTCAATGAGCCTCTTCGGTAACAAGTGTGTGTCATAAATTTAATATGCATGATTACATTGTCTAAATTTCTTTTGCGAGCGCGTGTAATCATTTCATTGGAATACGGGCATTCACTTTTAAAATGTTCTGTTAACATTAGTCTAAATCTTTTAATTTCGCTGAGTTTTGCATATATATCCTTAATGTCTAAACCTATAATTACGTTTACGGATTCGCTATATAAGTATGCATGAGCTAATTTTTCTTGATATATAGAACTACCATTAAGGGGTATAACGTTTAGCTTAGCTAACTATGAAGAAGGTGAAGATCGTCCTGGAAAGTAAGGTTTAATACGGTTACCATGTATTTTCCTAATCGAGTGATTTACTATTATTTCATAATAAGGGGTTTTTCACTTTTTCAATGGTGTATGGCCCTGGCCATTCAGTATCTATCTTGTGTTCTTTATGATCGTTATGAATTAATACTAAATGTCCTTCTTTAAAAATAGATTGAGGTTTGGCAATTTTAGAGAAGTTTCTAATAAATTTTCTATAGTATCCAGCTAGCCCAAGGAATGATTTTACATCTGTAGGATTTTTTGGTAGTTTGAAATTCTTTACTGCTTCTATCTTTTTAGGGTTAGGTTTTACTCCATCTGCTGTCACTACATGTCCTAGATATTCTAATTCGGGCTTTAAGAATTCACATTTATCTGGTTGTATTCTTAGACCTACTTTCCCGAGTCTTTGGAATATAATGACTAAGTTTTTAGTATGTTCTTCCATCGATTGCCCGAATATAATGATATCATCGAGATAAACGAAACAATGATTGTTAATCAAACCTCTTAACGTGGTATCCATCATTCTTTGAAAGGTAGCAGGTGCGTTCTTGAGCCCGAATGGCATTCTATTATAGTGGAAGTGTTCTTATGGTGTGCTAAATGTAGTGTATTTCTTTGAATTCTCGTCCATGGGTATTTGATGGAACCCTGAGGATAAGTCTAAAGAGGAGAAATATTTCTTATTTCCTAGCTGTGATAGTATATCGTTAATGTCAGGTAGTGGATACGCGTCTTGGTCTGTTAGTTCGTTTAACTTCCTAAAGTCAATCACTACTCGCCACTTTTGTTTCCCTGATGCGTCGATTTTCTTTGGAACGACCCAGACAGGAGAGTTATAGGGAGAGTCGGAGGGTTCTATAATCTCTTTGTTTAACATTTCAGTCATCTGTTTATTTATTTCGGTTTTATGATGTTCGGGAGGACGGTAGGATTTTACGTTGATGATCTTGTTACGTAGATGATACATTTACACTGTACACGTGAATGTGTGTGTAAGCGTCAGAGGGCGTCCAGGTCTCAGTAGAGACAAAAGACGATTGGAGGCTGTTAGGAGAATCTAGAGGAGGTGGTTGACAACAAGCGTGCGTGCAAGAAGGTTATCGAAGTCTTCAGAGTGTAATATATATATGTATAGCTGTTGTGTGCGAAATAAAGTAAACTATTTGTATTTTCGAATCCTCTCTATACCTTAACATGGTAGCAGAGCGTGGTTACTAGTTTTGCAAGCTATTTAGTGCGTGGTTTTTAGTCTTGCGAGTTTAGTAAGGGAAGAAACGTTCAAAGAATATAAAATAAAAGAAAAAATACTTCAAGCACGTAGGAACGCTTGAGTAAAGAATAGGAAATCAATTAAAATGGAGAGATCGGAAATTATGCTATCGATATTCGATGGTGAGGGTTACGGTATGTGGAAGAAAAGAATAACAATGTTTCTGAGATATAAAGAATGTGATATTGTTATAACTAGAGTGAAGACTGAAACAGACAATCCAGACTGGGATAAAAAGGATCTGAAGGCGATAAATATAATTTACAGTGCCTTCTCAAATAGACAATTAGAATATATTAGGGAAGAAAAAACAGCGTATGAAATAATGAAAAAGTTCGACGAAGTGTACTTGAAAGAATCGACGGCACTAGATCGTGTGCAGAAGGAGATTGGAGAAGATAAGTCTTGATAAATACAGTGATTCAGCATCGTTTTTTAGCGATCTTGAAAAATTAATAAATGAATTAAAAGGTGCAGGCGCAAAAGTGAGTGAAAGGGAAAAGCTGAATTACATGATAAATACGTGTTACGTCGCGTAACTCTACCTAGCCCAGGCCACACACCGCGGGCAAGATGGCAACCAGATGTCTTCGGATACTCACTGCGTACCCTCAATAGTCTCAAGTATCTTCCATAAATCTTAGGAATTTCCTAGTCGAGGTCCTTCAAACTGAACAAACGTCTGTTTCCAAAGCATTTCTAAAGACCTTTGTCTACTACGGCTTGACAAGGGAAAGTTGGTTTTTCTCACGTATGATGCAACTTTCCTCCCACGAACCACTTTCTCTCGAGGGCGGTTAAGACCCTTCGTTTAACCAATTAACAACGAAGACTATTTCCCTCACTCCCTTAGTCAAAATCGTCACCAACAAATCCGATGGTCCCGTGCGCTAGACACACCCATCCTTAGCTTTCCTCCGCCACAGCATCGTCTCCGAACATCACTGACTTTACATCCTTCGAACAGTCAACATCCTTCGACCGGGTTTACACCCGAAGATCAGTCAGTCTCAATCAAGCATCTCGTCAAGCGGTCAGCAATTCGAATACAATGAGTCGACAAATCCATCAGTATACGCGATAATCCGTCTAGAGACTCAGGTCGCACTCATTCGTAGTCATCTCATAACAAATATTCATTTTGTGTTACACCGAAGTTGTTGGTTTGTGAAAATATATAATAACCTGTTAGCAACAGCGTTATCCTTCATTTAACTACCCTTATTATCCTAAACGAAATAAGGGATCGAGCGATTCGCGGCGTCGATTAGCAAATCGTAACGGGAATTTACGACTCCCGTTGGCGCGCTTCTTCGAGATCGCGTCTCCCAGCGAACGTGCGAAAACAATACGTTACCCGAAGAGTATAGCTACATAGCGGATATAATAGATGCAGTGAAAGAAGAGAAACAAACGGTAGCGTGCGTGAAGAATAAAATAGAAATAGCGGAAAAGAAAGATAAGTCTAATCGAGGAGAAATGAAAACTAATGCCTTTGCTGCAAAAAAGGAAGGATGCTTCAAATGTGGAAGAGTGGGATATTTTGCATGAGAGTGTCAAAATGGCGTCCAAGCGGGAAGCAGTAACAGTTATCGGCGTGGGTCAACACGTGGTCGCAGCAGAGGAAGAGGAAACAAAGGCAATACGAACAGGGGGCGTGGAAACTTCCATCGTCAATCAGCAGCCGGCACGAGCGAATATGGCAACTCAGGAGCAGGCATATGGATGGCAACAGCGCACGCAGCACACAGCAGCGAGATGAACGAGATAAGTGGTAACGAAATAACATACTTATTTGTTAGGGAAGTGATACATTTACACTGTACATGAGAGTGTGTGTGTAAGGGTTAGAGGGCGTCAAGGTCTTAGTGGAGACAAAAGACTGTTGCCAGATGTTAGAAGAATCTAGGATAGTCGGTTGGCGACCAGCGTGCGTGCAAGACGTTCTTCAGAGAGTAATATAGATGTATAACTGTTGTGTGGGAAATATAGTCAATTATTTGTATTCCCAAATCCTCGAATTTCCTTAACATGGTAGCAGAGCGTGGTTACTAGTTTTGCAAGATATTTAGTGCGTGGTTACGATCTTGCGAGTGAGTTTTCAGTAAAGAAAAAAAAACTTTCAGAGAAAAAAAATATACTTCGAGCACGTAGGAACGCTTGAGTAAGAAAAGAAAAAAAAAGAAGAATCAATTAAAATGGAGAGATCGGAAATCATGATACCTATATTCGATGGTGAGGATTATGGAATGTGGAAGCAAAGAATCACGATGTTTCTCAAATATAAGGAATGCGAGGTTGTTACAACTAGAATGAAGAACGAAAGAGACGATGAAGACTGGGACAAAAAGGATTTGAAGGCGATAAATATAATTTATAGTGCAATATCGAACAGACAATTGGAGTATGTTAGGGAAGGAAAAACGGCGTATGATATAATAAAAAGGTTCGATGAAATGTACTTGAAAGAGTCGACGGCACTGCAGATCGTATGCAGAAGGAGATTGGAAAACATAAGACTGGAGAACTACAGTGATTCAGCATCATTCTTTAACGATTTCGAAAAATTAATAAATGAATTAAAAAGTGCGGACGCACAAGTAAGTGAGAGGGAAAAGCTGAATTACATGCTGAATACGTTACCCGAAGAATACAGCTACATAGCGGACATAATAGACGCATTGAAAGAAGAGGATCAAACGGTAGCGTATGTAAAAAATAAAATAGAGATAGCAGAGAAGAAAAATAAATCCAATCGAGGAGAAAGGCAAACCAACGCCTTTTCTGCAAAAAAGGAAGGATGCTTCAGATGTGGAAGATTAGGACACTTTGCGAGAGAGTGTCAAAATGGCGTCCAAGCGGGAAGCAGTAACGGCTATTGGCATGGGCCAACACCTGGTCGAAACAGAGGAAGAGAGAACAAAGGCAATACGAGCAGAGGACGTGGAAACTTTCATCATCAATCAAGAACCGGCACGGGCGAGCATGGAAACTCAAGAGCAGGCATATGGACAGCAACGGCGCACGCAGCAAACAGCAGTGAGACGAATGAAATAAGTAAGAACGAAATAGTGTGGCTATTAGATAGCGGTTGTACCGATCACATAATTAATAATATAAATTATTTCGATAAATCTATCGACCTAAAAGAACCGGTAAATATATATTTAGGCGATAATAGACCGATAAAAGCGACAAAAGTTGGGAATGTTATAAGTTATTTTGAAGCATTCGGAAAACAAAATAAAATAAATATGAGGAAAGTATTTTACGCGAAAGAAATGTCCGCAAATTTGATTAGTTTAGGTAAACCAGCAGACGATAAGAATACGGTTATTTCCAAAGGAAATATTGCGAAAGTAATAGATGAGGATAATATACTTACAGCTCAGTTCAAAGAGAATGGGACATATAGAATAAAAAGTATATTGAAAGGGAAGAAGCACTTAGTAAACAGCGCCGAACGTAGTGGTATGAGTAAAAAGGAAAGATGGCATAGGATGCTAGGACACGTAAATTTTAAATATTTAGAGATTTTGGGTAAAGAGCAGCTAGTGACTGGCATACCGAATGAATTTGAAAAGGAACTTTTGAAATGTAGGGTGTGTATAGAAAGCAAAATGCATAACTTACCTTTCAAAAATAATCGAACTAAGGCTAGGGAAATAATGGAAATTATTCATACGGACGTATGTGGTCCCTTTAAGACTACCGGATTCAATGGAGAAAAATATTTCATTTCATTTATCGATGATTATAGTAAAATAGCTAGGATCTATTGTATAAAATCAAAAGATGAGGTCTTTGATTCTTTCGTACAGTTCGTAAATGAAGCCGAAAATTTAACGGGCAAGAGGTTAAAAATATTAAGATGCGATAATGGTAAAGAATATTTAAATAATCGAATTTATAAATTTGCTAGGGATAAAGGTATAAGAATAAATAATTGCCCAACATACGTACATGAATTAAACGGGACAGCGGAAAGGTATAATAGAACAGTGATGGACATGGCGCGTTGCTTGTTAGCGGAAGCGAAAGTACATAAAAGGTACTGGCCGGAAATAGTTTGTACAGCGGCATACTTGAAAAATCGAATATTAGCGAATACTATAGAAAGAAAGACACCTTTTGAAATATTCTTCGGGAGAAAACCAAGTGTTAAAAATCTACATCTATATGGAAGTAAAGTTTTTGTAAGAAGGCCAGAACAAAAAAGAGTTTCCAAATGGGATAAGAAGGCAGATATGGGAATTCTGTTAGGATATAGTGAAGTAGGTTAGAGAGTCCTATTAGGTGTAAAAATAACAGTAGCGACATGTAGAGGTCGTAGAAACAGACAAAAAATGTATCGGTTTTGAGGAGAATTCATTCGATGCAGTTAGCGATGATAGTAAAGATAATTATTTATTGGACAGCATGAATAAGGAAGAGTTAGAAAGTAGAGAAGATGAAAATGATAATAGTTCTGAAAGCGTAAAGATTCCTAGGAGATCTACACGTAATAAGAAAACTCCAGTAAGGTATCCAGAAAAGGAAAACAGTAGTGAGATTCACGCAAATTATTGTAGAGTAGATATCTTTTGCACATTTGAGGAGGCGATTTGTTGTGAAAATAGTGAAGTTTGGAAACAGGCTATGGATAAGGAAATAGAATGTCTCTATAAGAATAAAACTTGGAAATTGGTAGAAAGGGTAAAAGGCAAAGAAGTATTAGATGTAAAATGGGTTTACACGAAAAAATCAGAGGACAGGTATAAGGCTAGATTAGTGGTAAGGGGATTTCAACAAAGAAACGTAGCCGATGACATATATTCTCCAGTGGCGAGTAATCAGACCTTTAAGATATTGCTATCATATTGTTGTCAAAATGGAGTAATAATTGAGCAAATGGATGTAGAAACTGCCTTTTTAAATGGTGAAGTAACCTCGGAGGTATATGTAAATCAACCAAAGGGATATGCGGACGGAACGAATAGAGTTTGTAAATTATCGAAAGCGCTTTATGGGTTAAAAGAAAGTCCGAGGGATTGGTATGAGTGTTTTGATAGGTATGTGACGACATTGGATTTTAAGAAGAATAACATAGAGTTGTGCCTATATACTCATGGAGAGGGGGAAAATGTTGTTTATTTGCTAATATATGTAGACGATTTGTTAATCTGTAGTAAAAACAAAAAAAGGATACAAAATGTAAAGAAGCTATTACCTGATAAATTTAAAATGAAAGATTTAAGTGAAGTAAAAGAATATTTTGGAATAAATATAGAGTATGATTATATAAAAAATGAAATGAAACTAAGCCAAACGAAATACATTGAATCATTAGCGAACAAATATAAATTACAAAACAGCAAATTGTACTGTACACCAACGGAAACAAATTTAAAAATTGAAAACGCTGAGATAAATAGAAATGACATTGGATACAAGAATTTAATTGGCGCATTGCTGTATATTAGTACAAATACCAGACCCAATATAAGTTATAGTGTGAATTATCTTAAGTAGATTTCAAGATTGTTGTAGCGAGACACATTTTAAATATGCTTTGCGAATATTGAAATATTTGTACCGAAATATTGAAATATTTAATATTAAAGATTTAAGGTTGCATTAGAAAAGGAATGAAAAGTGTGAAACGATAGATTGTTATGTGGACGCTGATTGGGCAGGAGATCATTTAGATAGAAAATCTACTTCTGGATATGTAATTAAATTGTATGGAAATGTAATCGGTTGGAAATCTAAAAAACAAAGGTGTGTGACAAAAGCCTGGACGTATGCAGAGTATGTAGCTCTATCGGAAGCGGTGAGTGAATTAATGTCTATTAGAGAAATTATGAAGGTCTTCAATGTAAATCTAGACAATAACCCTGTAAAAATTTATGACGATAACTCTGGAGTGATAAGTATAGCAAAGTACGGAAATTTCACAAAAAATTCTAAACACATTGAAGTTCATTACCACTACGTTCACGAATGCTTAAAGGAAAATAAGATAAATATAATTTAAGTAGGTACAGACGAAAATACTACATAGGTTCTCTAAGAGGTTTTTCTATGTGCGATAGTCGAATCAAAGATTTGAATTTTTAGATTTGATCTACAGTGTTTATATTTTCAATAATGTTAGAAATTTGGACTGAAAACTTACCACCATTGATAAAGCATACTGGCGTTGGCTTTCCGTCGAAGTATACAATTTTTTGAACGATTTCTCCCGATGCGAGGGGTGGTTCTTGCTGCAGCAGAAGGGTATTATTATCTAATTTTAATGTTTTATTGGAGAGTTCGAATCGATATTGATTTAAACCGGGTAAGCCTAATATGCCGTCTTCTATGATAGGGAAATTATCATCTACTAAGGAAAATTCTATCTCTTTGTTGAATAAATTTAGTTTAATTTTGGAATTGGATTCGTATTTGGAATGTTCCATGGAGAATTTCTATGTGTCTGGTATTATTGTCCTTCCTGGGTAGCATCCTCGTTTAAGCAAGTTGATTCCTGCTCCCGAGTCAACGAAAAATCGCAATCCTCGTCGTCCTGGTAATTGTAGTCGTATTGTGGATAATCTTCCTGAGGTAGCATTGTTAATTCTGATTGTTCTTGAATGTGGTTTATTCCTGGAAGGGCTTTTGTTTGAGGCGGTATTCGAAAATTTTGGCATTGATTGGCAAGGTGTCCCAATCGATCGCATTTGAAACATTTCGTTTGTGGCCTTTCGTTTAATGGTCGATTTTCAAGCTTTGTAAAATTATTCATTCTTGGTAGAATGTTTTGTGTGGGTGGAGTTTTGTTATTCATGTTACTTGTAATCGTGAAGCGGTTACCTACTGGACGAGACGTCTGGTTACGATAAGATGGTGGAGTGGTTGTTTGTCGTGTCATCCGTCTGCGAGCGTTGTCTTCGCGAAAGTATTTTTCCACGTCCATTGCCTTTTTTTCTGCATCGATGATGTTTGGGGGGGGGATTAGCCAATAGCACGTGTCCTATTTCTGAACGAAGGCCTCTTACATAGTCAATCACAGAAACCATGTATAGTCGATCGTTCATCGCTCATCGAGTTAGTTCGTCTTTATATTCATTGGTAATGCTGTATTGAAGTTTGTTGAAAACACGTCGAAATCTAATGTTATAATTTTGCACGCTTTCGGTTATTCCTTGCTTTATCACTCTTAACTGATCTTGGTGTTCTCTTACTGATGCTTGAGTAGCTACGTTACGTCTTAATCCTTCGTACAGAGTTTCGAATTCGTTAATATGGATATTGCGGATTGTCATTGCGGCTTTTCCTACAATTTTCTCTATTTTGATCATTTTTAATAATAACGTTTGTTCGCTACACATCATTCTCATTTCTTTTATTTCACGAATAAAATCTTCTACACTTATATCGTTTTCTCCGTTTAGTATCGGAGATACTAAACAGCTTTTAGATTTCCAGAGTTTCCAGCTGTTGAATTGGATGGTTGGACATATGTTGGTGGCTTTTGTGGCATAGGTGGAGGTGGATTAGTATCGTGTTTTAATACTGATATATTATCGTCATCGTCAGTCATCATAGAACCGAATTCAGTTGATTTTACGTTTATTTGTGGTAGTTTAACACGAGAGAGGTTTCTACTTAATATTTCCATTTCGTTAGCGCGTTTTCTATTTTCTTCGTTCGCTAATTTTAAAGCATTCTTTATTTCGTTAAATTGTTGTCGAAATTCTTCGTTCTGTCTCTGTATTAAGTCTAAAATTGCTCTGGTAGAGGAATCGAGTGTTCCCGTTTTATTTTGAACTCCACTTGTAGAGGGTAAACTTGTCTCGGCTTTTGTGTCTTTCTTGTTCATATTGTCTCTTCGCTAGAGTTACTAGAGAAACTAACTTTTCGCGTTCTATATTGTTTAAAAGAATTCCGACTTTTCTCACCTTGATACGTAAGTTCGTAGAATGAGGTTCCCTTGCGGTGTTTTCCTCTGTGGCGCGTTCAAATGCGTTTGAGTGTCAAACTCGTTCTGTTGATTTGTTCTATGCTGACAGTGGCCCCGTTAATTTGGTCCACCGTGGTAAATTATTGACAGCAAAGTTCATAACACAAGTAGTTCGAATCCTTCGATCTTCAATAATGTCCGTAGACCGAAATCGTAACTTCGTTTACACTGAAGCGAATGGATCCTGGCAGGATCGCCAAAATGTCACGTAAAAATAATGGGAAAATAATAATAAAAAAATGTTGGGTTCTTGAACCAGAGTTCGAGGTACCTTTATTTTATAATAGGATTACAAGTGTGCGATTTGACCGTTACCGAAAGACTGAAAGACTCGATCAAGACACAGCCCTTCTAGATGTTCGTTTATCTTATGCCTATGTGCCGAATTCATATTCCTTTGTTTTGGGAGTCGGTGTCGTGTGCAAGGCTGTTCAGGTTTCCTGAGTCTGTTGGAGATATTTGTTGACGTTACATGTACGTCAAGACTGTGTAAGTGTCACGAGGCAAAACAATAATATGAGTCGCTCTCGATTTGCATCGTTCTCTAACTCATGCGCCGCTACATACTTATATAGCTATTATTTCTTACAACCTAGCGTATGCAGTTGTGTATGGGGCCTTAAGTTCACTGTTTATAGATACTGCTAGGAATTAATCGAACGAATTCAACGCAGTCGCGTTTACAGAGTTCCGTATTATCGGAAATGCCGAATTCGCGTGGTTTCGCTTTGACGTTCGTCCACGTTGACGATTGTTCAAAGAACAACCGAGAGGCCTCCGCGTCGCAGCTACGAAAGACATCGAAGCCGCGACACCCTTCAGTGACTTCCCTATCTTTTCCTAAAACCAAGGATGACGCAACTCAGGCAATCGTTACAAGCGTTCGAACTTCACATTTTCTTACCATACTATCAACAAAAAATGAAAGCTGGTTTTCAATGAGTCATTATATAATTATATGTCGGAGATGAAAGAACACCGGAGCCTTTGGAATTTTAGATAATCCCGCAACATTCTAACCTAGAGTCTACTATAGCTGTAATTGAACAATTGTAGTTATTCAATCCGATTGTAATTGTTCTAGATTAGTGACGGTGAGCTTTGGCTCGAGGTGACAGTCTGTCGCCCAACGTAGCCGCGGTCAAGGGATAAACGCTTTGCCTAACAAAGGTATGGAGTAATTCTATAGCTCTCCTTAAAAGAAATATTCGTGGCGACACGCGACAGTAAACATTCCAACGGTTTCTGTCCCGTGGCTCGCCACACGCAGACCCTATTCTTCGAGTAAGATGATTGCCAGATGTCGATGCGTCTCCGCAGTACATGTTCGGCTAGCTGGAGGGCCCGTTATAAATCTTAAGGTTTAGTTAACTAAAGTCCTTCAAACAGACAAACAGTCTTTGTCCCAACTACGGGAAGATAGGGGAGACATATTTTTCAACGAGCGGCGTCTCCCACTAGCAACTTTCCCTCGAGGGCGGCTAACATCTTTTTCTAACCACCGATATGGAGATTGACCAATTAGCAGCAACGTCAATTTCCCTTACTTCCTAAACGAAGGCTTTCCTCGACGAATCCGATGATCTCGTGTCCTTAGACACACCCCATTATAGTTTTCCTCTGTGACATCGTCGGGACGGGACGGGCATTCTTTTACGCGCTCCCGTCGACCAAAGAGTAACGTCTTTACGCTCAGCAATTATTTTTACGAGTCAGACTTAGATTCAGCGAGAACGCCCATCTGTCATCCCGTTGGCCGCGGATTCGTTATTGAACCGGAGACCACTGTCACTAGTGTCGCGGACGTCTCACCGCCGTGGTAGATTGTCAAAACCTGTGTTATTCATACCTGTGTCAATAAATCGTATCTTCGTTACACCGCAACGATGGCTACCTTCAATGAAGACTCCTCAAACACCGACAACCCTATCCCCAATGTCATTCCGACATATATATCCACCGAAAATGCGCTCTTGTAGACAAACGCTCGATTCGCGTCATAGCTTTTAAAGCTTGTCGCATCTCAATCCGTTGGAAAAAATTTTTCCTGTAGCATATTTTATTTTTACGAACCAACAAGGTCTTTGTTTATTTCTTCTTTTTTTTTGCTCCAATTTCCCCATTGTTTTTTCAAGGATAGTATTTCAGAGCCACTAGTCAAGTTTATTGTAACAATAAACTTACGTTTCGGAAACATTTTGTGCTGTGAAACAGAATACACTAAAGTTTGAAGGTCACATCGATTTTCGAAAGTTTATAAATGGAGGTGTATGACAGTATCACCAGCTGTTGCTGTCCAAGTAACTCCAACATCGAAATACTACAACGATTCCAATCGAAAGCGCTAAGAGCCTTAATAGACGCACCTTGGTATGTTACCAACGAAACCATCCATCGCGACCTCAAGATACCTACAGTCAAAGAGGAAATAGCAAAATATAGCGACAGATATAGCAAAAGAGTCAAGAAACACCGAAACCCCCTAATCACTGGACTACTCGATACGACGGACCAGATTCGCAGGCTGAAGAGGCACTACTCGCTAGACCTAAACGTTAGATTCATTTAATTATCCAAATTAAGCATATGCACTTACTTATAATACTTATAAATTATACCTATCTATAATAAGTATTAACTTATTGTAAATAAACAGCCATGTCACTGCGCCACGCCGGAAAAATTACTGAAAATTCTCAACGCGAGAATTGATTGTAATTTCAACAAATAAATAAAAACAAAAAAAAAGCTGTTGCTGTCCCCAAGCGCCAAAATACGTTCTGACTACTATTTTATGTATCTCACAGAAGTATGTCTTCATTCATCATCTCCCATGCCATCCACCAACGTGTTCTTAACATGTTATCTCCTAGTAAAATATTGATGTTGAGTCAGATATCCAACTGAATAATCTTTTCGGTGTCTACTATAAGACATTTAAAACCAAGGCTCGTACACACGTGTGCTTATACGTCAGATGTAATACTTAACACGAAACCTGCTTATATTAATATTAAATTTATGCATAGTAGGATGTTCGACCTTTGTAAAAATGAAATTATAATACATACAGTTTCACCGTGGAAAAGTGAATCTTTCTAGCATGTCCACGCAAATGCAGCGGAGGGGAGGACTGTGCATGCACCAAACAACTTTACGTTCGTAATTTTTCACACAAATGTACAACTGTAGGGAAAAAATTATCTCTGATTTTTCGGATGTTAGGAATCGACAATATCGCATAACGGAATGCTGTGTTCTACGTATTCTATTTTTGTTACGAAAGTGGTACAAACGAAGTCCACGTAAGAATAGTACAACAAAATCGGTTGAGGTTAGGTTATCGTGCAGATATCGCGGCTTTTGCATTGGAAATCACGCAACTGCCAGTCTCGTCGTTCCTTGTAAACGAAAGAAAGGTATTGTAATCGGTCGGAATTAACATAAAACTCGTCGTTTCATGATAATACTGTGCATTCTGAATATGCTATGATTTGGTTTAAAATAATAAATAGTCCATTCTTGCATACTATTGCTCCAGCTTTACTTGTATTTTCGATATTGGTATAAATAGAAAGACAATTAATGTCGTTCGAGTCTATTTTCGGATCATTTATATTACGTTTAATCCATATAGTTATCATATGAGACATAGTATCGTAAAATTTGGAAGAATAAAACGTTCGTACAGGAAGTACATTTTATAAGAACTCCAACAAATCTGCGTGTGCACCTAAAATACAAACTGATAGTGATAGTGATTGTTCATAAGTTTATATACATTATCTAATGTCAATCGAAGGTATCAATTCTTTTTCTCCATAAGAGTACTTTTTCATTTATATGTGTTCAAAAATACATGTGTTCAACCGTGAAGCATATGTCACCTACAACGAAAAAGAGTTTTCCTATACTTAATATTTCCTTTATATACCTATGAAAGTCTATTCTTCGCGTAGTATGAAATTATGAATAAATCTGGAATATTGTTCAATCTGAAAAGAAAAATAACTTATTGACATCATTCATTGATACGAGATTCAGAATGTTTGTTTTGTCTTGCAGAAAAAGAAGGCAGCCCTCCCTTTCTTTTAATGTGAAATAGAAAGCGAAGATTTGAAAACAGATTTTTTGGAAATTTACTTGCAAATATCGTTTTCAATATCGTGATTTTCTTCCCAATGGTACTGTACTTTCAAATTTTCCAGTATCCCTCTAAAAACAAAAAGTCGAACCTCGTTATTGTTAACGTAGGCATTACAAGGAAGAGAAGTATTAGAAAGCAGCTCCTTTTTGTTATGGATTTCTTTATAATCATGTAAATAAGAAATTCCGGAAATTTTTTCCTAAAGAATTTAATTCTTGTGCTTTGATTGATAATTATTACACTACATACTAACTTTTCGCATACTGTTCGCGTCTAACAATTTCCTAATAATAACTACTTCAAAATAACATATGTTCTTGCACGAATTCAAAAGTACGTATGATACAATTACAATTGATTCTAAAATAATAATTATTTAAAGATATTAAGATACTAATTAAACGTTTCACTATATTTCAAAATCTGGAACAACAAATTTTTATTTATAAAAAATGAAACTGTGTTTATATATTCTTTGTCATGATGCTATTTCTTATTACCATGTCGACATTTTTTAAAATTCATTTTGTTATCTCTACGCAATATGAAAATTCATATACTGCTTAATATTTTTTACATATTATCCATCCACCGCATGATATCTCCTGAAAAATCAAAATATTAATGTTATATTATTACAATGCTTCTTAAATTTCAATTTTTGACAAATTTGAAATCCAATATATTTTGCACAATTATTATTTATCAAAAAATTCCAAGTTAGTAACTTTCTTTTCAAATGGCAAATAACATATACTTTGACTTACCTGTAAGTTTTTGTTCCTAATCATCATTTCCTCTTATAGAACATCATTATTGTTCTTATAATTACTACCAGTGTCATAGATATTGTAGTGGCTACAACTGAATTAATAGAAAATGATAAATAACTGTGTATAACACTAACACATAATTGTGTATAACAATGACAGATAACTTTTACTTACATATCAGTCGATAAGGGATTACTGTGATATCCTGTTGATGTTTCTTAAGGCACTTGATTAGGTGCGATACGGTATCATTCCTTATGGTATACTGTAGATAAGTATTTTAGAAAATAACAAGAATAAATCTAAATTATTCAGAGGTTCCAGTTTCGGCTTAGACATAAATACAGGACCATTTGCAAAGAAGAAAGGGTGCGTTTCTACAGCCTCGTTATAGTAACCATGAATACCAATCTCTGAATTACTGGTTACTAAACATAAATATCCTATAAAATTTAATATATTTCTTTAATTTTTAATACATACATGAGTTAGTAGTTCTAAATTATGAATCATCCTACCTGTGATATTACACTTTTCCTTATAATATCATCACTCGAGTGAACAACATTAAGATCATGTAAACCATGTCATCCTATCTTACTGTGAAGATACTTAGTTATGTTATCTAACATTATAAAAATATCATCAAATTCAAGTCCTTTTATTCACATCACATGGCCACGACGATCTGGTTCTTCGTTATATAATGTTCTAAAATTTGTCGTATATATAGGATGTACAAACCGTGATATCAAGGTATCAGTTCTTCCTTCCCAAGGGACAGTTTCATTAAAATTCTGATAGAATTAAAAATTAATTATTAATATTCTAACAATCATATATGTTAAATACATTATAGTCAACGATATATACCTGAGCGAATGTAGGGGTGATTCCTTGATAATTATAAATGTCATCAGCCCACATCATTGTGCCACTTCTTTGTACTCCAGCCTCTAGATTAACAGCCTAAACAAACATACGAAATTTTATAGAAGCTGTACAAAATATAGTATATATGCGCAATATTGAAGCGTTCAAGGGGATATAAAGGTAATGTACATCACATACACGTGTACTCTCATGCAACAAAATACAATTAGATTTAATAGTATAAGCTCTTTTATTCATCATAATAGATTGGAAATTTAAGTGTCTTACGAGGGTGAGTAAAAAGTTACCCGCTCTGTCGGTGTAGAATTTATTTTAAGCAATTGTCAAAAAAGACATACATCATTTTTTGACATAATCACTCGATTTCTGTATACACTTTGTCCATTTGCCGAAGGACCTTTATATTTTCTCATTAAAAAATGTTTTGGGCTGAGCTGCGAACCACGAATGCATCGTCGTCTTCACCTTTTCATCAGCTTTTTCGGCATCCATCTCGCACAAACTTTTTAAAATCCAAATCTGTCGTGTACTATTGCATAAGCAGAGCCGTGGCTGATTTGCAAATGATTTGCCACATTATCCACTGTCACTCGTCTATTCCATAGAGCATAAGTTCATGAGCACGTTCAATGTTGTCATCGTGGATGTGGACGGGCGTCCAGCTGTTTTTTCATAACACTTGTGCGATCTTCTTTGAACTTTTGTGCCCATTCAAACACACTTCGTGACAAAACACTTTCTCCATAATGTGCATTAAATCTTTGATAAATATAGGCATCAAACATAACCTCCGACCACAAGAAACGAATCACAGCATCCTGCACTGTTTTCCTGCAAATCACCATTGCAAAGCGCCATTACTCGCGCAACGGTCACAAACGAATTGACGTAACACAAAGAAACCTGCGCAGCAGCACTGAACAGATATTGACGTCATACGAAGAGTGCAGATGGATCAATACGGTCGACAGAAGTTTTAACTATCTGGAGTGCGGATAAATTTTTACTGAGAGTCGTATAGGAATCTATAATCTGTAAGTACACCTTTGGCTGAATGGAAATTTCTCTTACATATAGTCAAAAATGCAGAAACTGTGTATTGAATTGGAAAGTGATAAAAAATAAGTGAAGTTTCGAGGTTGCATGTGATTGCATGAGTACACAGGACGTTTTTAGCGAATAAAAAATAATTTTGAAAGACACGAGACTTATCTTGTATTTTATGCACTCTCTGTGTCCGAATTTCCAGAAGCTCTCTATCTTATGAAGTGTTTTAGATTAGCCGGAAAATTTTGTACGTACATACAAGAAGTATACGATCTAAGTGGAATATTCCATTATTCTCTTGATACAAAAGAAACGAAATTTACAGAACTTCTCAGAAAGTTGGTTTATTATTACCAAATTAATAGAATTAATATACGTTTATCATCTTTACATACCTAAGTTGTGGAGGTTTATCGTGCGTAAAAAATTAGTGTCGTTTCAAAGTTACATTTCGTACATTTTAAGCCTATAATTTGTAACGTACAAAACAATGTAAATTTGAGCTGTTTCTTATCTCCACAATAAGAAAATCCAACTTTACGTTTTTTACACAATGATATTTATGGAACAGTAATATCATATTATTGCATCGCTTGGAGAATGAAGTCAAGGTACGATGTGACCCTAGTGTAAACGCTGGGATACCCAGCTGTGCCGCACTTATAAGCATAAGACACAATACCTATTAAATACGAGGTTAATTCATGTTGTATCAGCAGTGATCCGCCGCGGTCAGCCTGAAAGGATCGTTAAATTTTTAATCAAAGATACTGAAATATATCGATCGAATTGTATTGAAATTATACTTATATACAGTAATAATCTTCTATTGATTTGTGTATTGAAATACTCCAATTTATAACGTACATGTTATATGTATTTTGAGCAAAACTAAGATTAGAGGAAATTAGATTAAATACCATAACGAGGTGTGAGAAGTGGGCAAAACTATTAAATTGTGTTTATCTATTATTTTTAATGTTTAAGACGTCGATTTGATGTTAATTCGAATCGACGTGTCTTCAGATACCGTATAGTTTGTAGTAACTCTGTAACTTAATTACCGTACAAGAATCCTCTCCACCCTGAGCATGTTCGGCGCATATTATACCATCAGTGATATCAGGTGCATTAGGAAATTTGGAATAAGCTATTTTGCATTCGGCGTTCTTAATCACTGGCATTTGTACTTCCATTAATGCATTACGTCGTGGTCGTCCTACGAAGAAAATAAGAAAGATATTTAAGACTGGAACTATTTAATTTTATTATAAAATTGATATCACTTACTATATCTTAATGCTCCCGATCCAGCAACAAGGGGGTTATAGCCGACGAAGTTGCTCTTTCGTAGGGGCTCTTTCGTACAAATGGGATATACGTACCCTGAAAAATAAAAAAATAAATGAAAATGCAGGAAACTAATGACCAAAAGTATGAGAAAGAATTATACACGCTTTATGACACAATATATGTGTACAGTAAGAAATTTCAGGATATGATACTTCAGTAATACTCAATAGCATATATATATATATATATATATATATATATATATTTGAGGACTTACTCGAAAATGGCACCTCCTCCACCAATCTAAGAATGGCAATATTATGATTGTGTATGTTTTCTATTCCATCCATATGTGCACAATGTGCTGCGGTCAAAACATGCCTAGCCGATATCAGGGAACCTCCGCACTTCCATAGTGGTTTGTCTGGGTTTCGGGGATTACGAAAACCTAATGCAGCGATTCATGGCCAAGCGCCTAAAATGCAATAGTCATAGTTGTGAATATACATAATTTTTTCTCACATAACGAGTAACAACGATTATTACCTATTCGAAATTCGATCATACAGCAGACGATAAGTACATACGTACAAATACTCTGAAACAGAGATTTGATAAAGACAGAAATTAAATTTTTATTCCAGTGGAATACAAATTATTAAATAATTCTATATAATTTCTATTTGAACTATACTGAACTATAAAGTTCAAACGTGTAATTTCTGCCCTAACAGTTTTTGATCTCTATCCATATTATTACTCCTATATCAATTTTTTATTTCAAGCAAAAAGATACTCTTCCTAACATGAAGTAAAAGAAAGAAATAATTCAAGTTAATAAGTAAAGTTACTACCGATAAAATCATAGCATTATTATTTAGTCTAATTGAAATGTACATTGATGTGCTGTTTAATGCCTTTAAAGTTCATTCTTTGCAGTAAATGGCTTATTATTAATCGGAAAGAAAGACATAAAACGTACCAAGTTCAGCTGGTTTACCATCGACCACCCTGGTATGAGAGACGTTGCTAAAACCTCAGTATGGTGGTCGCAAAGCCTTATACTTATACACAGTTTTTATTAAAATTTCTCTCTTCTCTTTGTTTGGATCGTTCGGACAGCAAACGATCGTAACATTGCCCTGGTATCTGCACACTGATCGTCTATAAAAATCGGTGGCTGTACGGTACTGTATCTGCCATATTTCTTGCAGAGGTTTACATTTTCTGTAGTCAAGGCACCTGCCTTCTTGATTGTCCGGTGTGGTACATTCTGGATCAAACAATTTTAAAACATTTATACAGTTCAAAGATGCGTAAGAAAGCGACACCGATTACTCAACTTTCGAAGTAAAAAGCCGATCGAGTCCACCGGATTGCCCTACAGACACGTATTAATCCGTAAGAGTTAGTCATCATGTTGATAATAATTATCTAAAGAAACTTTTCACGTGAAAATATAAAATTTTAATTGATTAGATATTGTGTTAGCCATACTTAAGAAAGAAAATGAAAATGAATGAAATGAAAGAAAAGGACTACCTTCAACCTCATTTTTTAAATAAACACTTTGTCAGTTTTGCGGTAAATAAGTTCTTAGGAATTCAGGACAGTTTTTAGTGAATCATTTTGTTTCGACCGTTCGCGGAGAGACGCGATCGCGAGATAGCACGTCAACGAGAGTTGTAATTTCCCGTTACGATTAAATAATCGACGCCACGAACTGATCAGTTCAGTAGTTCAATGAAATTCCACAGAATTAACACAAATAAATTAATGTTTATTTCAACAACTTATTAACTAGAAAGATATAAATGGAACAAAAAAAATGTAACTGCGTTTTGGTTGATAAGTAATGCGCGACATACCACCTGTGTTGACGGTTCGACTTCTCGAAAAGTTCTGAACGCCTTTCGATTTTTTTCGTTTTTTCTGGAAGGCGACCCCCACTACGTTCGGATCACGCCACATTCTTTTACGCGAGGTAAAATAACGACCACGAGTCGACGTTTCTGGAAGTCGCCCTGCTTAATGAATCATGCGCTTGCCACTACAATGTTTGTTTGCCGGGCAGACGCGACGGTCCGTCTGCGACATTATAGTGCCGCGATCGATAGTTAAGAATATGACCTATGGTAAGCCGCATGGCGTAACATTCTCCCCCCGTTGAGAGGGTACCGATCAAACTAGCGAGGTGTGGTTGAAGTTCCCATCTTATTTCGTCTCGGTGGCTAGTTGTTCGGGTTTCTCGAGATCGGGTTGAATTGGCAGTGGGACAAGCCTTTTGACGCCCCGATCCAAAATGCTTTTTGCCGTCTGAACTGTAGCTGTCCGGATGACACTGTCACGACCGGCATACTTCAAATCCGACGGACTGACGATAGAGATAAAGCACTCGGCGACAATGTATATCGCTGAAGTGCCTAATGAACCATCAACATCCCAACGGTCCTTCCACCGAAGGTTCTAGAAGAAAGAGCACGTGGCAACGGTCGCGGACGCCTAGCAAATGCATGGACGGTGGGGATGTTGAGGGATGACAAAAGAAAGTAATCGGATCCGATCGAAAGTAAAATCATAAGAGTCAGTCTTAAAAAGTCACGCCCAGAGTTCGGAAGTAGATTGTAAAGTGTATTGATGTTAGAAAAAAAATAAAGTTTTCTTTTTTTTATTTTTTACCTCAAATTCCTTTTTTATTTTGTTATTTTACGTGACAACACCATCGGCGCCTGGATGAACTCGGCCCAGAGGCCAATGCATGGAGGGAACGTTGTCCTCTCTGAGGATGACGATTGTGCCCTTTTGGATGCTGTGTCCACCCTTGCTCCATTTATTGCGGTTGGTTAGCTCGTTCAAATACTCCTTATGCCAGCGGTTCCAAAAATGTTGTTTAAGCTGTTGGATATGCTGCCATTTGGAGAGTCGGTTCGATGGAATGTCTCTGAAATCTCGATCACGTAAGCACATTAATGAATCGCCAATGAGGAAATGTCCGGGAGTGAGGGCTAGGAGATCATTTGGATCGGTGGAGATAGGAGTTAGCGGGCGGGAATTGAGGACTGCTTCTATTTCTATGATAAGAGTATTACGGTGTTAAGCTCATATGTTTCTGTTTCTCCACTCGCGCTGCGCCATAATATCCTTTGATATTTCCGATCCTCTGGTCGTACGAGGAATTGCCGATACATTTTCTCGATCTCGCCAGTGAGTACGTACTGATGAGCGCGGAATCTAATTAATATACAAAATAAATTGTGAATTGATTCGAGAATATAGGATTTCCCCATTTTCATGATTATCGTGATTTTTGTATAAATATATTTTTGAAGATACTAATAATTAGGTACTTATAAATTAGTATTATCAATTATTTTGCATTTATAATTCCGCCTCTAGTATAAGTGTTAATTGAAAACTAACTTTATGTTTCAAAAAGTACTAGCAAAGTCGTTGAGTAACAAGCCACTGATGCTAACACAAATAGCATTGTCGTAATTAAATATTTCTAAATATTCATTTTTCATTTTGAACCTGTAGAAACAATTTATTATATATACTATTAGCTAAGTAATTGCATATTTAATTAAGTCGAAATATAAAACTTAGTTATTTTAATAATTTAAAAAATAAAAAACTGACAAACATTTCAATTTAATTTATGGTTGGAACAAAAGACATTTCATTAATTGAAATATTGTAACGCAGAGTACTTTCCAAAATACGCCGAGAGTATTCCTGATGGTGAAACGAGCGTTGCTTCATCGAACGCAGCTAAAGAAAACAACATCTATGTAGTTGGTGGTACGATGCCTGAAATAGAGGGCGATAAATTGTACAATACCTGTACTATTTGGGGTCCCGATGGAACTTTGATAGCAAAACACCGAAAGGTAAGTAATATATTCCTTTATGGCTTTGAATTTGAAAATATTGGGGCGAAGAAAGTGACTCTATCTAGGAATAATTTAGGAATATACATATGTACATACGTATACTATAACCAATTCTATAATTTACGGTTTATAAAATACGTTATGATACGGGAAACGCCCATTTTTGTTGTAATGTGTTTGTGTTGTATAAATTTTTCAAATACTTAAAATATTATTATACTTATTTTTTCTCCTTTTTAAACATTATTAAATGATAAGATTTTTTAATAAAAGAAAGTGATAAAAACGCTGTCAGTTATTAAATAAAAAATAATTAAAGTTTAGGAGTTGGTAACTTTGATATTAAATTACAAAAGTTGCAGCAATAGAATTAGCGACTACATTTTTATGTTATTAGGTACATCTATTCGACATCGACATTCCTAATAAGATTACTTTTCGAGAGAGTGATTCACTCAGTCCTGGTAACTCCCTAACGACGTTCGATGTGAAGGGCTGCAAAATAGGTATTGGCATTTGCTATGATATTAGATTCGAGGAAATGGCACGCATTTATCGGAACAAAGGTACAGTAACTTAATCGATCAATACTTAACTAGCAAAAAATTAAATATCTTTCTTAAATATATTCTATATAAAATTAATATAATCTGTAACTCTGTATAAACAGAAGCTTAATTTAAAAAAACCAGTATATTTGCTGAAAATGAAACAAATAAAAGAATTAAAAGCACAATAAGAGGACTGTCCTCGCATATTCAGAAATGATGGAATGTGAACCGTGCAACTACGAAGTTAATTGGTATTCGGTAGCTTCATATTTCCTGCTTCTCTGGGTTAGGTTGCCAAATGCTGATATATCCAGCGGCATTCAATATGACCACTGGACCACTGCACTGGTCATTACTTCAGCGTTTCAGAGCGAATGATAATCAATTATACGTTGCCTGCATATCACCGGCTCGTGTTCCTTAAGCAAGTTACGTCGCATGGGGACATACACAGTTGACCAATCCCTGGGGAAAGATTCTTTACGATTTGGAAACTCAAGAGAATATGGCAGTCACCGATATCAAAAAAAAAAAAAAAAAAAAAAAAAAAAAAAAAAAAAAAAAAAAAAAAAAAAAAAAACTGGCGAACCGTGTGTTACCACAACGAGACACGCGATGCTATTTGTCGCTTTAAATTGTGCCAACTCGTTTTTGAGATCTTTGCCAGGGGCGCGTTAAAACATGCTGAAAATATATTTCTGGCTTTTCTGGGGTTTAACTGAAATATGACAAATAACGTTGTAAAACATATGTACTTATGACTTACAGAGTAATTGAGTGTACAAAATATATAGTATACAAAATAGCCAGCGATTTAGGGCTTTAAAAGATCAAAAGGAAAGAAAAGGAAAGAAAAGAAGAAAGATAATATATTGTGGCAGTCTAAGTCGATCTAAGAAAATAGATAAAGGGAGGGAGGGGCAAAGCTAGTTAATCTGGAAAGAATCCAAGCGTCAATTTCAAGCATTTACAGAGAATCAAGCGGGCTGGTTAAAGTCGTGAGTTGAGCAATTATCCCGCGTTAGGTTCAATCAGGTTAGTCCCACGCGAAATTGATCCAACCATGCGAAAACGAGTGTATTCTGATTTCTGTCGCAGATACTTCTGGCTAGTGCAGTACCTACACGGTGGTTGTTGAAATAGCCGCTTCTCATCTATTTTCCCTAGCGCGGACATCATCCTTTGATCCCTTACGACTAACGAAGTTTTCTAAGATGTACGGCAGTTTGAGATTCTACTTGAAAATGATCATGATTGCGGTCTGTGTGTCGTCTGCTCTTCTTTTTGTCCTTCCGTTAAAGACTGGTAAGTTGATACTGATTAATTATGCGATCGAAACCCTATATAATGGCTACAAAAATGCCGCTAATATAATATTCCTTCTTTCTTGTATCTTCTTTCTTGTATCTTCTTTCTTGTATATATATCTTGTATATATATATATATATATATATATATATATATATATATATATATGTCGGGTCACGATTCGAATTTTGGGCGCGCGACGACTCTTCGTGTGGACTAGCCATCGTTTCACAAAGCCGAGATTTTATTTAGACATATATACAGGTCTATCACTAAGCTTAACAAATAATAAGTACAACTAATAATAAGTCTAACAAACACTAAGCCTAATGAATAATACGATCTACGAATAATTAAATTAAATAATACTATTAGCAATGTTTGAGTTCAAACGAATCCACGATCACCGGGATAACTCCTTACTAAGCGAAACTAACTTAGACGCAAATGCGATCGTCGAAAATGCTCGATGTATCACTGCGCCAAATACGATAAGGATAGGTTCGACAAAAACAAAGCTAAAATAGTTAGGTTCAACCTTGGCGATTTCGTGTTACGTAAAAACGAGGAAAGAAACCAGACGAAGTTAGATCCGAAATTCAGGGGTCCATTCGTAATAGCCGAGATTTTGGAAGGAGATAGATATACCCTAAAAACCTTAGACGGCAAACGATCATATAAGGACAGACACGACAGACTGAGAAAAATGCCAGAAGGTTGCGTCCCTGCTGAGTTAGACGTCTGCGGTGATGACAACGGCGGTGATAATAACGATGCAAGTACACTGACCTCAGAGGATCATTAACACTGCGTTGTGGTCATAGTAATACACCGAGTGGTTTTATGTGCTTTTGTTGTAACCCGTTGAGTGGGTTGATGTGTTTTTGTTGTAACCCGTTGAGTGGGTTGATGTGTTTTTGTTGTAACCCGTTGAGTGGGTTGATGTGTTTTTGTTGTAACCCGTTGAGTGGGTTGATGTGTTTTTGTTGTAACCCGTTGAGTGGGTTGATGTGTTTTTGTTGTAACCCGTTGAGTGGGTTGATGTGTTTTTGTTGTAACCCGTTGAGAGGGTTGATGTGTTTTTGTTGTAACCCGTTGAGTGGGTTGATGTGCTTTTTGTTGTAACCCGTTGAGTGGGGTTACGTGCTTTTGTTGTAACCCGTTGAGTGGGGTTACGTGCTTTTGTTGTAACCCGTTGAGTGGGCTTACGTGCTTTCTGGGTGTAATGCACCCAACGTGGCAATATGATCCAACAAACTGAGGTTCACCGGTGTACGAAATCGAAAATGATCTGTTGTGTCATTACGGTCTGGCTGGCGACTCACAGAACGCACCTAACACTTTGAATACAAATTATAACATTACAAATTCCTATTCTCTTTTATTTTTCTGTTGTCAAACCTCCGAACGAAACTTTGTTATTGCACTGGACCCTTGACTTACTTGGACATTTAGTTAAATCGCAAATAATGTCAGTTGTATCGAATCTAATGTAAGAAATACGATATTTTAGTTACACACGAGGACGTGTGATAGTCAGGATGGCCGTGTCGGAGATGAAAGAACACCGGAGCCTTTGGAATTTTGGATAATCCCGCAACATTGTAACCTAGAGTCTACTATAGCTGTAATTGAACAATTGTAGTTATTCAACCCGATTGTAATTATTCGAGAATTGTGATAATGAGCTTGGGTTCGAGGCGACAGTCAGTCGCCGAACGTAGCCGCGGTCACGGGATGAACGCTTTGCCTAACAAAGGTATGAAGTAATTCTATAGCTCTCCTTAAAAGAAATATTTGTGGCGACACGCGACAGTAAACATTCCAACGGTTTCTGTCCCGTGGCTCGCCACGTGCAGACCCTATTCTTCGAGTAAGATGATTGCCAGATGTCGATGCGTCTCCGCAGTACATGTTCGGCTAGCCCGAGGGCCCGTTATAAATCTTAAGGTTTAGTTAACTAAAGTCCTTCAAACAGACAAACAGTCTTTGTCCCAACTACGGGAAGATAGGGAAGACATATTTTTCAACGAGCGGCGTCTCCCACTAGCAACTTTCCCTCGAGGGCGGCTAGCATCCTTTTCTAACCACCGATATGGAGATTAACCAATTAGCAGCAACACTTTCTGAACGAAGGCTTTTCTCGACGAATCCGATGATCTCGTATCCTTAGACACACCCCGTTATAGTTTTCCTGTGTGGCATCATCGGGACGGGAAAGGCTTTCTCGCTCGCGATCTCATCGATCCAAGAGTAACGCCTTCGCGATCAGTGATTATTCTCAGACTTAGACTTTGTGAGTACGTTCTGTTGTCATCCCGTTGACCGCGGATTCGTTATTGAACCTAGGATCATTGTCATTAGTATCTCGAGCACCTAACTACCGCGGTTACTTGTCCGGTTCTATAATAATCGTATTTGCACTAGTCAATGTCTTCTCCATTGCATAACGACAACGTGTAACCCAAACGAAGATTCGTTTCACGCCCCTAACCCTAATTCTAATGTAAACCCGATATATATATATATATATATATGTATGTATAAGATTTATAAAATGAATGCTCGGTAAAATGTCTGTGATAAATAATAGCAATTAAAATGGAAAAATTTTTAATTGCATTGCTTCGACTATACATATACATATACTTAATGTGACTTACTTTGTATGAGAAAAATTCTGTTTGCCAATTCGATATCGAGAGCTGATAATGCTAACATACGATGAAACGATAACAGAAGAATCCGAATATTCAGAACTTTTCACGATATATGTTAAATAATATTATGAAATAAATTAAATAATTACCCCGCATTGCTTCCAGCGTACGTGTTCACGATTCTCGGCGAAACCGAATATGGCAGCAGGAAATCAACCAATCACAACTTCGGAAGAAAGTAAAGCGCGGGAAGAAATCGCGGCATCCAGCTTCCTGCGAATCTATTCTCGATCTCGATGTAAGCAGTAATCTTTCGATAATCGTTTTGCAAAATGGCGTGTCTTAAACGAAGTGTATAGTAAAATTCGTATTTGAGAGACGCATAAATAAACGATATCAGGCTATTTCCCGCGAGAAATTCACGTTCGGTTGCAACATAACATGTCACGTATGTATTTTCGTCGAAAACTGATTTCGAGGGACGTGTATATGTGCGTATCAAGTTACTTGGCGAAAGTTCAACGACAGACTGTGACTTTAAAACAGTATGTATGCCTATGTTTGTTGTCCGAGAATTGGAAGAATCTGTCATGTTTTGTTTACGTCGGCTGTAATGGAGTGGTGTTTTTGTCTTGTGGTAACTGAATGTCTCAAACAACAAACTCGAGATTTCAATCGATCTTCGAAAAGAAGTCATACCCATTGGCCTTGGGTGAGTTGTGATTTCATTAACTTTTTAATTCATAATTGATAACATAAGGTTATTGTAAGACCGATGAAAATATGGATAGCAACCAATTGCAATTGAATATCTGGCCTGTCTTGCACTATTGAAATTTTGCAAGTCACTAAAGTTACCAGCATTAATATGTTCCCTTGCACAAGTTTGACGATAAAACAAATGAAATTTTACTATTTGCAAGTTATTTGATTATTGTATTTAACGAAAAATTATAAAATCATAAAATAGAATTCTATATAACCTGTAAATCGTAACTTGTCAATCTACTAGTACATATATTATAAATTGGTAAACTTTTGTGTGTGGGGGAGGGGGTGCTAGATGTAACACTGATACGACATTTTGAAAAAATATTTAATTATAATCATGAAAGGCGTTATTGAAATATTGAGTTTTTATTAATGTTCCTTGCAACTTCGAGTTTGCGTACTATATTTAAAATGTACATAAGATATAAAGTATATTGACAAGTAACAGTCACAAAATTGTTTCAAATGAGGATAATCATCCTAATATCAACTTATCAATTGTGATCTGATAAACAAGAATTCAAAATACAGTTAAACTGTGTTCTACATACAATAATCTTTTTCGGAGGAGATTTAAATATATGAACATATTGTGATATTTTGTCCATAATAACATGAATAATATAAAGTTTCGTATTACATATACTCTATTTTTTAATATATTCTGCATATCTCATTTTATGACAACAGACAAGCAAACTATATTCCCATTATAAGCTTCGCTCTAATTTCGCATCGTTTCACCTGAATATATCGTGAAATTTCATCCCGTCAAAATTTTGCGTCAATCTTTTTTATCTTAAAGGATTAAAGACAGTTGCAAAACGCCACGGTGTTTCGGGGTTTGTTTAAATTTCCGCCAAATGAAAAAGAAGTTTCGCGAAAAATGGTAGTTACTAACGGCACGTCTGGTTACAATTTTCGTTTACAATTCTTTTGGCGAGTAAATATGACGTACTGGGTCGATACTAAGTAGTCGGTTGTCCCTGAAATTTGAACTGTTGAGAACGAGGTAATAACAGGGCGACTGGTTTGTTGCTGTGTAACGTATACACGTTTCTGAATAGTTTTCTACTTTAAATGAAATTAACTGCTACCCGACGGAGTTTCGACGTAGCGATAAACACGCCACTGAAAAAAGCGACGAATGGGAATGGAAAATACGTAAAGATTTTTTTGACAAAATAAAGAATCATTTTGTCAGATTTCAAGAAGAGTTTGGGTAAATTCAATTTATGCTCTTTGCTACTTGACTTATGTTTATAACACTAAAAGTTATCTTTACAAGCAGCGAAGTGATTTAGTTTCATCCGTAGTTCGGTTGCTTCCAATTTTTTCATTTTCACATTGTGTAAATTTCGACCAATTGCGGGGAGACGTAATCGCGAGGAGAGACGTCAACGGGGGTCGTAAATCCCCGTTACGATTATAACAATCGACACCACGAATTGATCGATCCCCTGATTTCCGTTGAGATAATAGGGGTGATTGAGTTTGTATAACACTGTGATTCACAGAATTATAAATTATATATTTCCAACACTTAGATTACACTGACGTAGAGAAATAAATAGTTAACAACTTGTCGCATGAAGATGCGATAGATATGTACGCTAGAGCAGGGCTCTTATAATGGAAATTAATGTATTAATGGACTTAGCACTATAATATATTTAGGAGAGAAGATGTGTGTTCGACAACACCGAGAACCGACAAAAGATTTGCGTGAAGTATGCGACTCTCGCGCTATGTGTAGACTGCCGCGTTAGGCGTTAGTTTTTAGACTGTCTGTCGCTCTTTTTCTAATACGGAAGAAAAGTTCGGTGTGGGTGTGCCCCTGTGCCTAAAGAACGCGGATTCGTTGTTCCCACTTTCGTTAGAAAAAGTGAGGGCCACGAAGCGCGGTGTCGATTGGTCATGACCTGCACTACTGCTCGAAGGGATGAGTATCGAGTCTCCTACCATCGTGGTGGATAGATGACTGTGTGCGTGAGAAAAACCTAGCTTGTTTTATTACAGGGCTATTCGGATTTTCCTAATGGGTGCATACCCGCTTTCTCCGTGTTTTAAGTGCGACTAATAAACCCAAGGACCTCTCTAAAAACCGACTGTGTTTCGAGAATATTTTTAAGCTTTAGAAATTCTTCAAGACAAACGGATTGAAGACACATGGCGAAACAATACAGGGAAGTGAAAGTTATGGTGGGTCCTTAGGTTTATTGAGGGTCGAAGTGACGTTACGCAGGTCGGTTGTTGTCCGGTCGCGCGGGCTGGCGTGCAGATGTTTTAGGCGGCGTAACACATTGCGTATTACAATATTGATGTTAAAATATTATTATAGAAAAACATGTTAGCAACTTAATTTTCTATTTGTTCGTTTCTCTGTTTTCCTTATTCTGTTTTTGGATTTGTGGTGGATGATTTAAATAATGACGTGACGAGTTGATACTTGATATTGTCAAATATATTTAAAATTATTCTAAATACAGAATTAATCGCACGGGAGACAAAGATTTTGTAACGAATCCTAGCGGCTGCCATTTGTCGTTCACGCGCTGTTGCCGATACCGAATGCGCTAATGTCACGTAAAATAACAAAATAAAAAAAGAAATTTGAGGTGTAAATAAAAAAAAGAAACTTTATTTTTTTTCTAACAACAATTCACTTTACAATCCACTTCCAAACTCTAGGCGTGACTTTCCAAGACTGAAGCTCTTATGATTTGACTTTCGATCGAATCCGATTACTTTCTTTTGTCATCCCTCAACATCCCCACCATGCATTTGCATTTGCTAGGCGTCCGCGACCGTTGCCACGTGCTCTTTCTTCTAGAACCTTCGGCGGAAGGACCGTTGGGATGTTGATGGTTCATTAGACACTTCAGCGATATTGCCGCCGATTGTCGCCGAGTGCCGCCACATCTTTATCTCCATCGTCAGTCCATCGGATTTGAAGTATGCCGGTCGTGACACTAACATTGTGGCGTCAGAGACGATGCGTTTTGACTCGCGAAAGGCGTTTTCGGTTTGCTTCGACCACTCGATTCGCCGCGAACAGCTCGTACGTATCTTTGTTCGCGGATCCGCGTAGTTTGTTGCACGAGTATACGTTTATATTGACACCGGTGTTCACAAGAAAAGAGATCCTTGGTGCCCTGTCCGTCACGAAAATGCGATGGGATACTAAAGCCATCGCCACATGCCGCGTTTACGGACGGCTGGTCTCGTTTCACTGGGTCCAGTTGCAAGGGGCCCGGCACTTCCTTGCGCGGTCTCGAAAGGTCTCGTGGTAATAGCAGAGACCAGACTTCTGCGGTCTGTCCTTCGAACTTGATATCAATCTTGCCTTCCGTATGTAGAATAACGATGTGAGGTGGATAGTGGGTGAAGGTGCCCACAAGAAATACTCTTGATGTTCAACAAAAAAGTTAATTAAATTATTAACAATCAACAGTCAACAATTTATGATCAACAATTAACGACTAACGATTAACTGTCAACAACAATTAACGATTAACGATGAACGATCAAAAACAATTAACGATTAACGATGAACAACGATTAACGATTAACGATTAACTATCAAGAGTCAATAATCACGTATCTCTAATTGTGTTTGCTTCGCTATGACGCTTAACCTTTCGCACTCCGCAGCTCGGGGCAGAATGAATCTTTGATTCGAAACCAAATGGATTCTTTTCTTTGTTGCCCCTCGATATCTCCACTACGCACGCGTTTATTAGATGTCCGCAACGGTTGCCGCGTATGCATTCTTCCGAATATTCGGCGAAAGAACTGTAGGGATATCAATGGTACATTAGGCGTGTCGGCCTTACGCTTTGAAGGTATAGCGCTTTGTGTCGCGAAGCCGTTGGAAAGTTCCATGGTCGAGTGCCACCACAGATGCATGACGATTAGATACAAACGCTTCAAGTATTACAATTAATAGCTGATACAATTGCAACAAAACAGATGTCCTTTATGCAAGACTACTGAAATTACACAGCTACAATAAAATAAGGAATACGTCTGTACTATGGGAAACATAAATAAATATACACATAGTAGCTTATACAACATGTATGTGGAGGACGATTAAACGCGTTGTTGATTAATGACCAGACGAGTTGATACTTAGTGTAGTCAAATGTATTTAAAATTATTTGCAGTACAGAATTAGTCGTCGTTCGCTTAGTGTTGCTCGATATGTGTATACAAGGTAATGCTTACGTTCGTTCGATATTAATTCGCTATAAGAATGTTCGATACTAACTGTCTTAACGATCGTGTTCTTTTATTTATACTCGGGGGAGTATCGAAAACTTTAAATTCAACCTCGGTTGACGATTGCACGCAGCGGCAACATTGTTTTGCCCGGAGTTTGTTTATCGTTACGCTTTGCTTGTCACGTAAAAGTAATGGGAAAATAATAATAAAAAAATGTTGGGTTCTTGAACCAGAGTTCGAGATACCTCTATTCTATAATAGGATTACAAGTGTGCGATTAAACTGTTACCGAAAGACTGAAGCCTCGATCAAGAACCAGCCCTTCTAGATGTTCGTTTATCTTATGCCTACGTGCCGAATTCATAATCCTTTATTTTGGGAGTCGGTGTCGTGTGCAAGGCGGTTCAGGTTTCCTGAGTCGGTTGGACATATTTGTTGACGTTACATTCCCCCAGTGTTAGAGTGCGGCTGGTCCTCCAGACTCTTATTTTCGGTGTAGTGCCTCCTTTTGTATGCCCTTTTGGAATCTTACATGCCTTGCTTCGAGGATGACTGAATTGGTGTCTTCAGGTAATTCTCGTAATGGTTGTATTTCAGGTGTGGAATATGTGTTTAAAGGTGCGCTCTATTGGTCTCGAGATATTGCTTATACCTGTGTCTTTTTTTTTCTTTGGTTTTACAACATAATACGCGAATACATAATTTGGAAGGTAGGCATTTGCTTATAATATCGAATAATCCTATTTTGTTAAATATACATATGTTCCTAGTAATGCTAGATCAATATAACTAATAATTTATAAGACACTTAGTTCCTATTTCTTAAGACTTCTAATTCTATGTTCATAATTAAGAGAGTTTACTTCGTTGGAAATTTGATTGAGGTGCATTCTATACGATTATACATTATTAATGATTTTTGGAGCGTTTTCAATTTTTGTTAGGATTTCTTCTAGACTGTCAGTTAAGGGTAAAGCTATAGTTTTGAAATTTGTTTTGTAAGTTATATTGGTTTTTAAGTTATTGTTTTCATCAAAAAATTTATCTATATTTTTATTCATTAATTCTAAATTATCGTTATCCAGAGTTACAAATAGACTTCTAGAAATGGATCCAACAAAATTCAATGAGCCTCTTCGGTAACAAGTGTGTGTCATAAATTTAATATGCATGATTACATTGTCTAAATTTCTTTTGCGAGCGCGTGTAATCATTTCATTGGAATACGGGCATTCACTTTTAAAATGTTCTGTTAACATTAGTCTAAATCTTTTAATTTCGCTGAGTTTTGCATATATATCCTTAATGTCTAAACCTATAATTACGTTTACGGATTCGCTATATAAGTATGCATGAGCTAATTTTTCTTGATATATAGAACTACCATTAAGGGGTATAACGTTTAGCTTAGCTAACTATGAAGAAGGTGAAGATCGTCCTGGAAAGTAAGGTTTAATACGGTTACCATGTATTTTCCTAATCGAGTGATTTACTATTATTTCATAATAAGGGGTTTTTCACTTTTTCAATGGTGTATGGCCCTGGCCATTCAGTATCTATCTTGTGTTCTTTATGATCGTTATGAATTAATACTAAATGTCCTTCTTTAAAAATAGATTGAGGTTTGGCAATTTTAGAGAAGTTTCTAATAAATTTTCTATAGTATCCAGCTAGCCCAAGGAATGATTTTACATCTGTAGGATTTTTTGGTAGTTTGAAATTCTTTACTGCTTCTATCTTTTTAGGGTTAGGTTTTACTCCATCTGCTGTCACTACATGTCCTAGATATTCTAATTCGGGCTTTAAGAATTCACATTTATCTGGTTGTATTCTTAGACCTACTTTCCCGAGTCTTTGGAATATAATGACTAAGTTTTTAGTATGTTCTTCCATCGATTGCCCGAATATAATGATATCATCGAGATAAACGAAACAATGATTGTTAATCAAACCTCTTAACGTGGTATCCATCATTCTTTGAAAGGTAGCAGGTGCGTTCTTGAGCCCGAATGGCATTCTATTATAGTGGAAGTGTTCTTATGGTGTGCTAAATGTAGTGTATTTCTTTGAATTCTCGTCCATGGGTATTTGATGGAACCCTGAGGATAAGTCTAAAGAGGAGAAATATTTCTTATTTCCTAGCTGTGATAGTATATCGTTAATGTCAGGTAGTGGATACGCGTCTTGGTCTGTTAGTTCGTTTAACTTCCTAAAGTCAATCACTACTCGCCACTTTTGTTTCCCTGATGCGTCGATTTTCTTTGGAACGACCCAGACAGGAGAGTTATAGGGAGAGTCGGAGGGTTCTATAATCTCTTTGTTTAACATTTCAGTCATCTGTTTATTTATTTCGGTTTTATGATGTTCGGGAGGACGGTAGGATTTTACGTTGATGATCTTGTTACGTAGATGATACATTTACACTGTACACGTGAATGTGTGTGTAAGCGTCAGAGGGCGTCCAGGTCTCAGTAGAGACAAAAGACGATTGGAGGCTGTTAGGAGAATCTAGAGGAGGTGGTTGACAACAAGCGTGCGTGCAAGAAGGTTATCGAAGTCTTCAGAGTGTAATATATATATGTATAGCTGTTGTGTGCGAAATAAAGTAAACTATTTGTATTTTCGAATCCTCTCTATACCTTAACATGGTAGCAGAGCGTGGTTACTAGTTTTGCAAGCTATTTAGTGCGTGGTTTTTAGTCTTGCGAGTTTAGTAAGGGAAGAAACGTTCAAAGAATATAAAATAAAAGAAAAAATACTTCAAGCACGTAGGAACGCTTGAGTAAAGAATAGGAAATCAATTAAAATGGAGAGATCGGAAATTATGCTATCGATATTCGATGGTGAGGGTTACGGTATGTGGAAGAAAAGAATAACAATGTTTCTGAGATATAAAGAATGTGATATTGTTATAACTAGAGTGAAGACTGAAACAGACAATCCAGACTGGGATAAAAAGGATCTGAAGGCGATAAATATAATTTACAGTGCCTTCTCAAATAGACAATTAGAATATATTAGGGAAGAAAAAACAGCGTATGAAATAATGAAAAAGTTCGACGAAGTGTACTTGAAAGAATCGACGGCACTAGATCGTGTGCAGAAGGAGATTGGAGAAGATAAGTCTTGATAAATACAGTGATTCAGCATCGTTTTTTAGCGATCTTGAAAAATTAATAAATGAATTAAAAGGTGCAGGCGCAAAAGTGAGTGAAAGGGAAAAGCTGAATTACATGATAAATACGTGTTACGTCGCGTAACTCTACCTAGCCCAGGCCACACACCGCGGGCAAGATGGCAACCAGATGTCTTCGGATACTCACTGCGTACCCTCAATAGTCTCAAGTATCTTCCATAAATCTTAGGAATTTCCTAGTCGAGGTCCTTCAAACTGAACAAACGTCTGTTTCCAAAGCATTTCTAAAGACCTTTGTCTACTACGGCTTGACAAGGGAAAGTTGGTTTTTCTCACGTATGATGCAACTTTCCTCCCACGAACCACTTTCTCTCGAGGGCGGTTAAGACCCTTCGTTTAACCAATTAACAACGAAGACTATTTCCCTCACTCCCTTAGTCAAAATCGTCACCAACAAATCCGATGGTCCCGTGCGCTAGACACACCCATCCTTAGCTTTCCTCCGCCACAGCATCGTCTCCGAACATCACTGACTTTACATCCTTCGAACAGTCAACATCCTTCGACCGGGTTTACACCCGAAGATCAGTCAGTCTCAATCAAGCATCTCGTCAAGCGGTCAGCAATTCGAATACAATGAGTCGACAAATCCATCAGTATACGCGATAATCCGTCTAGAGACTCAGGTCGCACTCATTCGTAGTCATCTCATAACAAATATTCATTTTGTGTTACACCGAAGTTGTTGGTTTGTGAAAATATATAATAACCTGTTAGCAACAGCGTTATCCTTCATTTAACTACCCTTATTATCCTAAACGAAATAAGGGATCGAGCGATTCGCGGCGTCGATTAGCAAATCGTAACGGGAATTTACGACTCCCGTTGGCGCGCTTCTTCGAGATCGCGTCTCCCAGCGAACGTGCGAAAACAATACGTTACCCGAAGAGTATAGCTACATAGCGGATATAATAGATGCAGTGAAAGAAGAGAAACAAACGGTAGCGTGCGTGAAGAATAAAATAGAAATAGCGGAAAAGAAAGATAAGTCTAATCGAGGAGAAATGAAAACTAATGCCTTTGCTGCAAAAAAGGAAGGATGCTTCAAATGTGGAAGAGTGGGATATTTTGCATGAGAGTGTCAAAATGGCGTCCAAGCGGGAAGCAGTAACAGTTATCGGCGTGGGTCAACACGTGGTCGCAGCAGAGGAAGAGGAAACAAAGGCAATACGAACAGGGGGCGTGGAAACTTCCATCGTCAATCAGCAGCCGGCACGAGCGAATATGGCAACTCAGGAGCAGGCATATGGATGGCAACAGCGCACGCAGCACACAGCAGCGAGATGAACGAGATAAGTGGTAACGAAATAACATACTTATTTGTTAGGGAAGTGATACATTTACACTGTACATGAGAGTGTGTGTGTAAGGGTTAGAGGGCGTCAAGGTCTTAGTGGAGACAAAAGACTGTTGCCAGATGTTAGAAGAATCTAGGATAGTCGGTTGGCGACCAGCGTGCGTGCAAGACGTTCTTCAGAGAGTAATATAGATGTATAACTGTTGTGTGGGAAATATAGTCAATTATTTGTATTCCCAAATCCTCGAATTTCCTTAACATGGTAGCAGAGCGTGGTTACTAGTTTTGCAAGATATTTAGTGCGTGGTTACGATCTTGCGAGTGAGTTTTCAGTAAAGAAAAAAAAACTTTCAGAGAAAAAAAATATACTTCGAGCACGTAGGAACGCTTGAGTAAGAAAAGAAAAAAAAAGAAGAATCAATTAAAATGGAGAGATCGGAAATCATGATACCTATATTCGATGGTGAGGATTATGGAATGTGGAAGCAAAGAATCACGATGTTTCTCAAATATAAGGAATGCGAGGTTGTTACAACTAGAATGAAGAACGAAAGAGACGATGAAGACTGGGACAAAAAGGATTTGAAGGCGATAAATATAATTTATAGTGCAATATCGAACAGACAATTGGAGTATGTTAGGGAAGGAAAAACGGCGTATGATATAATAAAAAGGTTCGATGAAATGTACTTGAAAGAGTCGACGGCACTGCAGATCGTATGCAGAAGGAGATTGGAAAACATAAGACTGGAGAACTACAGTGATTCAGCATCATTCTTTAACGATTTCGAAAAATTAATAAATGAATTAAAAAGTGCGGACGCACAAGTAAGTGAGAGGGAAAAGCTGAATTACATGCTGAATACGTTACCCGAAGAATACAGCTACATAGCGGACATAATAGACGCATTGAAAGAAGAGGATCAAACGGTAGCGTATGTAAAAAATAAAATAGAGATAGCAGAGAAGAAAAATAAATCCAATCGAGGAGAAAGGCAAACCAACGCCTTTTCTGCAAAAAAGGAAGGATGCTTCAGATGTGGAAGATTAGGACACTTTGCGAGAGAGTGTCAAAATGGCGTCCAAGCGGGAAGCAGTAACGGCTATTGGCATGGGCCAACACCTGGTCGAAACAGAGGAAGAGAGAACAAAGGCAATACGAGCAGAGGACGTGGAAACTTTCATCATCAATCAAGAACCGGCACGGGCGAGCATGGAAACTCAAGAGCAGGCATATGGACAGCAACGGCGCACGCAGCAAACAGCAGTGAGACGAATGAAATAAGTAAGAACGAAATAGTGTGGCTATTAGATAGCGGTTGTACCGATCACATAATTAATAATATAAATTATTTCGATAAATCTATCGACCTAAAAGAACCGGTAAATATATATTTAGGCGATAATAGACCGATAAAAGCGACAAAAGTTGGGAATGTTATAAGTTATTTTGAAGCATTCGGAAAACAAAATAAAATAAATATGAGGAAAGTATTTTACGCGAAAGAAATGTCCGCAAATTTGATTAGTTTAGGTAAACCAGCAGACGATAAGAATACGGTTATTTCCAAAGGAAATATTGCGAAAGTAATAGATGAGGATAATATACTTACAGCTCAGTTCAAAGAGAATGGGACATATAGAATAAAAAGTATATTGAAAGGGAAGAAGCACTTAGTAAACAGCGCCGAACGTAGTGGTATGAGTAAAAAGGAAAGATGGCATAGGATGCTAGGACACGTAAATTTTAAATATTTAGAGATTTTGGGTAAAGAGCAGCTAGTGACTGGCATACCGAATGAATTTGAAAAGGAACTTTTGAAATGTAGGGTGTGTATAGAAAGCAAAATGCATAACTTACCTTTCAAAAATAATCGAACTAAGGCTAGGGAAATAATGGAAATTATTCATACGGACGTATGTGGTCCCTTTAAGACTACCGGATTCAATGGAGAAAAATATTTCATTTCATTTATCGATGATTATAGTAAAATAGCTAGGATCTATTGTATAAAATCAAAAGATGAGGTCTTTGATTCTTTCGTACAGTTCGTAAATGAAGCCGAAAATTTAACGGGCAAGAGGTTAAAAATATTAAGATGCGATAATGGTAAAGAATATTTAAATAATCGAATTTATAAATTTGCTAGGGATAAAGGTATAAGAATAAATAATTGCCCAACATACGTACATGAATTAAACGGGACAGCGGAAAGGTATAATAGAACAGTGATGGACATGGCGCGTTGCTTGTTAGCGGAAGCGAAAGTACATAAAAGGTACTGGCCGGAAATAGTTTGTACAGCGGCATACTTGAAAAATCGAATATTAGCGAATACTATAGAAAGAAAGACACCTTTTGAAATATTCTTCGGGAGAAAACCAAGTGTTAAAAATCTACATCTATATGGAAGTAAAGTTTTTGTAAGAAGGCCAGAACAAAAAAGAGTTTCCAAATGGGATAAGAAGGCAGATATGGGAATTCTGTTAGGATATAGTGAAGTAGGTTAGAGAGTCCTATTAGGTGTAAAAATAACAGTAGCGACATGTAGAGGTCGTAGAAACAGACAAAAAATGTATCGGTTTTGAGGAGAATTCATTCGATGCAGTTAGCGATGATAGTAAAGATAATTATTTATTGGACAGCATGAATAAGGAAGAGTTAGAAAGTAGAGAAGATGAAAATGATAATAGTTCTGAAAGCGTAAAGATTCCTAGGAGATCTACACGTAATAAGAAAACTCCAGTAAGGTATCCAGAAAAGGAAAACAGTAGTGAGATTCACGCAAATTATTGTAGAGTAGATATCTTTTGCACATTTGAGGAGGCGATTTGTTGTGAAAATAGTGAAGTTTGGAAACAGGCTATGGATAAGGAAATAGAATGTCTCTATAAGAATAAAACTTGGAAATTGGTAGAAAGGGTAAAAGGCAAAGAAGTATTAGATGTAAAATGGGTTTACACGAAAAAATCAGAGGACAGGTATAAGGCTAGATTAGTGGTAAGGGGATTTCAACAAAGAAACGTAGCCGATGACATATATTCTCCAGTGGCGAGTAATCAGACCTTTAAGATATTGCTATCATATTGTTGTCAAAATGGAGTAATAATTGAGCAAATGGATGTAGAAACTGCCTTTTTAAATGGTGAAGTAACCTCGGAGGTATATGTAAATCAACCAAAGGGATATGCGGACGGAACGAATAGAGTTTGTAAATTATCGAAAGCGCTTTATGGGTTAAAAGAAAGTCCGAGGGATTGGTATGAGTGTTTTGATAGGTATGTGACGACATTGGATTTTAAGAAGAATAACATAGAGTTGTGCCTATATACTCATGGAGAGGGGGAAAATGTTGTTTATTTGCTAATATATGTAGACGATTTGTTAATCTGTAGTAAAAACAAAAAAAGGATACAAAATGTAAAGAAGCTATTACCTGATAAATTTAAAATGAAAGATTTAAGTGAAGTAAAAGAATATTTTGGAATAAATATAGAGTATGATTATATAAAAAATGAAATGAAACTAAGCCAAACGAAATACATTGAATCATTAGCGAACAAATATAAATTACAAAACAGCAAATTGTACTGTACACCAACGGAAACAAATTTAAAAATTGAAAACGCTGAGATAAATAGAAATGACATTGGATACAAGAATTTAATTGGCGCATTGCTGTATATTAGTACAAATACCAGACCCAATATAAGTTATAGTGTGAATTATCTTAAGTAGATTTCAAGATTGTTGTAGCGAGACACATTTTAAATATGCTTTGCGAATATTGAAATATTTGTACCGAAATATTGAAATATTTAATATTAAAGATTTAAGGTTGCATTAGAAAAGGAATGAAAAGTGTGAAACGATAGATTGTTATGTGGACGCTGATTGGGCAGGAGATCATTTAGATAGAAAATCTACTTCTGGATATGTAATTAAATTGTATGGAAATGTAATCGGTTGGAAATCTAAAAAACAAAGGTGTGTGACAAAAGCCTGGACGTATGCAGAGTATGTAGCTCTATCGGAAGCGGTGAGTGAATTAATGTCTATTAGAGAAATTATGAAGGTCTTCAATGTAAATCTAGACAATAACCCTGTAAAAATTTATGACGATAACTCTGGAGTGATAAGTATAGCAAAGTACGGAAATTTCACAAAAAATTCTAAACACATTGAAGTTCATTACCACTACGTTCACGAATGCTTAAAGGAAAATAAGATAAATATAATTTAAGTAGGTACAGACGAAAATACTACATAGGTTCTCTAAGAGGTTTTTCTATGTGCGATAGTCGAATCAAAGATTTGAATTTTTAGATTTGATCTACAGTGTTTATATTTTCAATAATGTTAGAAATTTGGACTGAAAACTTACCACCATTGATAAAGCATACTGGCGTTGGCTTTCCGTCGAAGTATACAATTTTTTGAACGATTTCTCCCGATGCGAGGGGTGGTTCTTGCTGCAGCAGAAGAGTATTATTATCTAATTTTAATGTTTTATTGGAGAGTTCGAATCGATATTGATTTAAACCGGGTAAGCCTAATATGCCGTCTTCTATGATAGGGAAATTATCATCTACTAAGGAAAATTCTATCTCTTTGTTGAATAAATTTAGTTTAATTTTGGAATTGGATTCGTATTTGGAATGTTCCATGGAGAATTTCTATGTGTCTGGTATTATTGTCCTTCCTGGGTAGCATCCTCGTTTAAGCAAGTTGATTCCTGCTCCCGAGTCAACGAAAAATCGCAATCCTCGTCGTCCTGGTAATTGTAGTCGTATTGTGGATAATCTTCCTGAGGTAGCATTGTTAATTCTGATTGTTCTTGAATGTGGTTTATTCCTGGAGGGGCTTTTGTTTGAGGCGGTATTCGAAAATTTTGGCATTGATTGGCAAGGTGTCCCAATCGATCGCATTTGAAACATTTCGTTTGTGGCCTTTCGTTTAATGGTCGATTTTCAAGCTTTGTAAAATTATTCATTCTTGGTAGAATGTTTTGTGTGGGTGGAGTTTTGTTATTCATGTTACTTGTAATCGTGAAGCGGTTACCTACTGGACGAGACGTCTGGTTACGATAAGATGGTGGAGTGGTTGTTTGTCGTGTCATCCGTCTGCGAGCGTTGTCTTCGCGAAAGTATTTTTCCACGTCCATTGCCTTTTTTTCTGCATCGATGATGTTTGGGGGGGGGGGATTAGCCAATAGCACGTGTCCTATTTCTGAACGAAGGCCTCTTACATAGTCAATCACAGAAACCATGTATAGTCGATCGTTCATCGCTCATCGAGTTAGTTCGTCTTTATATTCATTGGTAATGCTGTATTGAAGTTTGTTGAAAACACGTCGAAATCTAATGTTATAATTTTGCACGCTTTCGGTTATTCCTTGCTTTATCACTCTTAACTGATCTTGGTGTTCTCTTACTGATGCTTGAGTAGCTACGTTACGTCTTAATCCTTCGTACAGAGTTTCGAATTCGTTAATATGGATATTGCGGATTGTCATTGCGGCTTTTCCTACAATTTTCTCTATTTTGATCATTTTTAATAATAACGTTTGTTCGCTACACATCATTCTCATTTCTTTTATTTCACGAATAAAATCTTCTACACTTATATCGTTTTCTCCGTTTAGTATCGGAGATACTAAACAGCTTTTAGATTTCCAGAGTTTCCAGCTGTTGAATTGGATGGTTGGACATATGTTGGTGGCTTTTGTGGCATAGGTGGAGGTGGATTAGTATCGTGTTTTAATACTGATATATTATCGTCATCGTCAGTCATCATAGAACCGAATTCAGTTGATTTTACGTTTATTTGTGGTAGTTTAACACGAGAGAGGTTTCTACTTAATATTTCCATTTCGTTAGCGCGTTTTCTATTTTCTTCGTTCGCTAATTTTAAAGCATTCTTTATTTCGTTAAATTGTTGTCGAAATTCTTCGTTCTGTCTCTGTATTAAGTCTAAAATTGCTCTGGTAGAGGAATCGAGTGTTCCCGTTTTATTTTGAACTCCACTTGTAGAGGGTAAACTTGTCTCGGCTTTTGTGTCTTTCTTGTTCATATTGTCTCTTCGCTAGAGTTACTAGAGAAACTAACTTTTCGCGTTCTATATTGTTTAAAAGAATTCCGACTTTTCTCACCTTGATACGTAAGTTCGTAGAATGAGGTTCCCTTGCGGTGTTTTCCTCTGTGGCGCGTTCAAATGCGTTTGAGTGTCAAACTCGTTCTGTTGATTTGTTCTATGCTGACAGTGGCCCCGTTAATTTGGTCCACCGTGGTAAATTATTGACAGCAAAGTTCATAACACAAGTAGTTCGAATCCTTCGATCTTCAATAATGTCCGTAGACCGAAATCGTAACTTCGTTTACACTGAAGCGAATGGATCCTGGCAGGATCGCCAAAATGTCACGTAAAAATAATGGGAAAATAATAATAAAAAAATGTTGGGTTCTTGAACCAGAGTTCGAGGTACCTTTATTTTATAATAGGATTACAAGTGTGCGATTTGACCGTTACCGAAAGACTGAAAGACTCGATCAAGACACAGCCCTTCTAGATGTTCGTTTATCTTATGCCTATGTGCCGAATTCATATTCCTTTGTTTTGGGAGTCGGTGTCGTGTGCAAGGCTGTTCAGGTTTCCTGAGTCTGTTGGAGATATTTGTTGACGTTACATGTACGTCAAGACTGTGTAAGTGTCACGAGGCAAAACAATAATATGAGTCGCTCTCGATTTGCATCGTTCTCTAACTCATGCGCCGCTACATACTTATATAGCTATTATTTCTTACAACCTAGCGTATGCAGTTGTGTATGGGGCCTTAAGTTCACTGTTTATAGATACTGCTAGGAATTAATCGAACGAATTCAACGCAGTCGCGTTTACAGAGTTCCGTATTATCGGAAATGCCGAATTCGCGTGGTTTCGCTTTGACGTTCGTCCACGTTGACGATTGTTCAAAGAACAACCGAGAGGCCTCCGCGTCGCAGCTACGAAAGACATCGAAGCCGCGACACCCTTCAGTGACTTCCCTATCTTTTCCTAAAACCAAGGATGACGCAACTCAGGCAATCGTTACAAGCGTTCGAACTTCACATTTTCTTACCATACTATCAACAAAAAATGAAAGCTGGTTTTCAATGAGTCATTATATAATTATATGTCGGAGATGAAAGAACACCGGAGCCTTTGGAATTTTAGATAATCCCGCAACATTCTAACCTAGAGTCTACTATAGCTGTAATTGAACAATTGTAGTTATTCAATCCGATTGTAATTGTTCTAGATTAGTGACGGTGAGCTTTGGCTCGAGGTGACAGTCTGTCGCCCAACGTAGCCGCGGTCAAGGGATAAACGCTTTGCCTAACAAAGGTATGGAGTAATTCTATAGCTCTCCTTAAAAGAAATATTCGTGGCGACACGCGACAGTAAACATTCCAACGGTTTCTGTCCCGTGGCTCGCCACACGCAGACCCTATTCTTCGAGTAAGATGATTGCCAGATGTCGATGCGTCTCCGCAGTACATGTTCGGCTAGCTGGAGGGCCCGTTATAAATCTTAAGGTTTAGTTAACTAAAGTCCTTCAAACAGACAAACAGTCTTTGTCCCAACTACGGGAAGATAGGGGAGACATATTTTTCAACGAGCGGCGTCTCCCGCTAGCAACTTTCCCTCGAGGGCGGCTAACATCTTTTTCTAACCACCGATATGGAGATTGACCAATTAGCAGCAACGTCAATTTCCCTTACTTCCTAAACGAAGGCTTTCCTCGACGAATCCGATGATCTCGTGTCCTTAGACACACCCCATTATAGTTTTCCTCTGTGACATCGTCGGGACGGGACGGGCATTCTTTTACGCACTCCCGTCGACCAAAGAGTAACGTCTTTACGCTCAGCAATTATTTTTACGAGTCAGACTTAGATTCAGCGAGAACGCCCATCTGTCATCCCGTTGGCCGCGGATTCGTTATTGAACCGGAGACCACTGTCACTAGTGTCGCGGACGTCTCACCGCCGTGGTAGATTGTCAAAACCTGTGTTATTCATACCTGTGTCAATAAATCGTATCTTCGTTACACCGCAACGATGGCTACCTTCAATGAAGACTCCTCAAACACCGACAACCCTATCCCCAATGTCATTCCGACATATATATCCACCGAAAATGCGCTCTTGTAGACAAACGCTCGATTCGCGTCATAGCTTTTAAAGCTTGTCGCATCTCAATCCGTTGGAAAAAATTTTTCCTGTAGCATATTTTATTTTTACGAACCAACAAGGTCTTTGTTTATTTCCTTCTTTTTTTTTGCTCCAATTTCCCCATTGTTTTTTCAAGGATAGTATTTCAGAGCCACTAGTCAAGTTTATTGTAACAATAAACTTACGTTTCGGAAACATTTTGTGCTGTGAAACAGAATACACTAAAGTTTGAAGGTCACATCGATTTTCGAAAGTTTATAAATGGAGGTGTATGACAGTATCACCAGCTGTTGCTGTCCAAGTAACTCCAACATCGAAATACTACAACGATTCCAATCGAAAGCGCTAAGAGCCTTAATAGACGCACCTTGGTATGTTACCAACGAAACCATCCATCGCGACCTCAAGATACCTACAGTCAAAGAGGAAATAGCAAAATATAGCGACAGATATAGCAAAAGAGTCAAGAAACACCGAAACCCCCTAATCACTGGACTACTCGATACGACGGACCAGATTCGCAGGCTGAAGAGGCACTACTCGCTAGACCTAAACGTTAGATTCATTTAATTATCCAAATTAAGCATATGCACTTACTTATAATACTTATAAATTATACCTATCTATAATAAGTATTAACTTATTGTAAATAAACAGCCATGTCACTGCGCCACGCCGGAAAAATTACTGAAAATTCTCAACGCGAGAATTGATTGTAATTTCAACAAATAAATAAAAACAAAAAAAAAGCTGTTGCTGTCCCCAAGCGCCAAAATACGTTCTGACTACTATTTTATGTATCTCACAGAAGTATGTCTTCATTCATCATCTCCCATGCCATCCACCAACGTGTTCTTAACATGTTATCTCCTAGTAAAATATTGATGTTGAGTCAGATATCCAACTGAATAATCTTTTCGGTGTCTACTATAAGACATTTAAAACCAAGGCTCGTACACACGTGTGCTTATACGTCAGATGTAATACTTAACACGAAACCTGCTTATATTAATATTAAATTTATGCATAGTAGGATGTTCGACCTTTGTAAAAATGAAATTATAATACATACAGTTTCACCGTGGAAAAGTGAATCTTTCTAGCATGTCCACGCAAATGCAGCGGAGGGGAGGACTGTGCATGCACCAAACAACTTTACGTTCGTAATTTTTCACACAAATGTACAACTGTAGGGAAAAAATTATCTCTGATTTTTCGGATGTTAGGAATCGACAATATCGCATAACGGAATGCTGTGTTCTACGTATTCTATTTTTGTTACGAAAGTGGTACAAACGAAGTCCACGTAAGAATAGTACAACAAAATCGGTTGAGGTTAGGTTATCGTGCAGATATCGCGGCTTTTGCATTGGAAATCACGCAACTGCCAGTCTCGTCGTTCCTTGTAAACGAAAGAAAGGTATTGTAATCGGTCGGAATTAACATAAAACTCGTCGTTTCATGATAATACTGTGCATTCTGAATATGCTATGATTTGGTTTAAAATAATAAATAGTCCATTCTTGCATACTATTGCTCCAGCTTTACTTGTATTTTCGATATTGGTATAAATAGAAAGACAATTAATGTCGTTCGAGTCTATTTTCGGATCATTTATATTACGTTTAATCCATATAGTTATCATATGAGACATAGTATCGTAAAATTTGGAAGAATAAAACGTTCGTACAGGAAGTACATTTTATAAGAACTCCAACAAATCTGCGTGTGCACCTAAAATACAAACTGATAGTGATAGTGATTGTTCATAAGTTTATATACATTATCTAATGTCAATCGAAGGTATCAATTCTTTTTCTCCATAAGAGTACTTTTTCATTTATATGTGTTCAAAAATACATGTGTTCAACCGTGAAGCATATGTCACCTACAACGAAAAAGAGTTTTCCTATACTTAATATTTCCTTTATATACCTATGAAAGTCTATTCTTCGCGTAGTATGAAATTATGAATAAATCTGGAATATTGTTCAATCTGAAAAGAAAAATAACTTATTGACATCATTCATTGATACGAGATTCAGAATGTTTGTTTTGTCTTGCAGAAAAAGAAGGCAGCCCTCCCTTTCTTTTAATGTGAAATAGAAAGCGAAAATTTGAAAACAGATTTTTTGGAAATTTACTTGCAAATATCGTTTTCAATATCGTGATTTTCTTCCCAATGGTACTGTACTTTCAAATTTTCCAGTATCCCTCTAAAAACAAAAAGTCGAACCTCGTTATTGTTAACGTAGGCATTACAAGGAAGAGAAGTATTAGAAAGCAGCTCCTTTTTGTTATGGATTTCTTTATAATCATGTAAATAAGAAATTCCGGAAATTTTTTCCTAAAGAATTTAATTCTTGTGCTTTGATTGATAATTATTACACTACATACTAACTTTTCGCATACTGTTCGCGTCTAACAATTTCCTAATAATAACTACTTCAAAATAACATATGTTCTTGCACGAATTCAAAAGTACGTATGATACAATTACAATTGATTCTAAAATAATAATTATTTAAAGATATTAAGATACTAATTAAACGTTTCACTATATTTCAAAATCTGGAACAACAAATTTTTATTTATAAAAAATGAAACTGTGTTTATATATTCTTTGTCATGATGCTATTTCTTATTACCATGTCGACATTTTTTAAAATTCATTTTGTTATCTCTACGCAATATGAAAATTCATATACTGCTTAATATTTTTTACATATTATCCATCCACCGCATGATATCTCCTGAAAAATCAAAATATTAATGTTATATTATTACAATGCTTCTTAAATTTCAATTTTTGACAAATTTGAAATCCAATATATTTTGCACAATTATTATTTATCAAAAAATTCCAAGTTAGTAACTTTCTTTTCAAATGGCAAATAACATATACTTTGACTTACCTGTAAGTTTTTGTTCCTAATCATCATTTCCTCTTATAGAACATCATTATTGTTCTTATAATTACTACCAGTGTCATAGATATTGTAGTGGCTACAACTGAATTAATAGAAAATGATAAATAACTGTGTATAACACTAACACATAATTGTGTATAACAATGACAGATAACTTTTACTTACATATCAGTCGATAAGGGATTACTGTGATATCCTGTTGATGTTTCTTAAGGCACTTGATTAGGTGCGATACGGTATCATTCCTTATGGTATACTGTAGATAAGTATTTTAGAAAATAACAAGAATAAATCTAAATTATTCAGAGGTTCCAGTTTCGGCTTAGACATAAATACAGGACCATTTGCAAAGAAGAAAGGGTGCGTTTCTACAGCCTCGTTATAGTAACCATGAATACCAATCTCTGAATTACTGGTTACTAAACATAAATATCCTATAAAATTTAATATATTTCTTTAATTTTTAATACATACATGAGTTAGTAGTTCTAAATTATGAATCATCCTACCTGTGATATTACACTTTTCCTTATAATATCATCACTCGAGTGAACAACATTAAGATCATGTAAACCATGTCATCCTATCTTACTGTGAAGATACTTAGTTATGTTATCTAACATTATAAAAATATCATCAAATTCAAGTCCTTTTATTCACATCACATGGCCACGACGATCTGGTTCTTCGTTATATAATGTTCTAAAATTTGTCGTATATATAGGATGTACAAACCGTGATATCAAGGTATCAGTTCTTCCTTCCCAAGGGACAGTTTCATTAAAATTCTGATAGAATTAAAAATTAATTATTAATATTCTAACAATCATATATGTTAAATACATTATAGTCAACGATATATACCTGAGCGAATGTAGGGGTGATTCCTTGATAATTATAAATGTCATCAGCCCACATCATTGTGCCACTTCTTTGTACTCCAGCCTCTAGATTAACAGCCTAAACAAACATACGAAATTTTATAGAAGCTGTACAAAATATAGTATATATGCGCAATATTGAAGCGTTCAAGGGGATATAAAGGTAATGTACATCACATACACGTGTACTCTCATGCAACAAAATACAATTAGATTTAATAGTATAAGCTCTTTTATTCATCATAATAGATTGGAAATTTAAGTGTCTTACGAGGGTGAGTAAAAAGTTACCCGCTCTGTCGGTGTAGAATTTATTTTAAGCAATTGTCAAAAAAGACATACATCATTTTTTGACATAATCACTCGATTTCTGTATACACTTTGTCCATTTGCCGAAGGACCTTTATATTTTCTCATTAAAAAATGTTTTGGGCTGAGCTGCGAACCACGAATGCATCGTCGTCTTCACCTTTTCATCAGCTTTTTCGGCATCCATCTCGCACAAACTTTTTAAAATCCAAATCTGTCGTGTACTATTGCATAAGCAGAGCCGTGGCTGATTTGCAAATGATTTGCCACATTATCCACTGTCACTCGTCTATTCCATAGAGCATAAGTTCATGAGCACGTTCAATGTTGTCATCGTGGATGTGGACGGGCGTCCAGCTGTTTTTTCATAACACTTGTGCGATCTTCTTTGAACTTTTGTGCCCATTCAAACACACTTCGTGACAAAACACTTTCTCCATAATGTGCATTAAATCTTTGATAAATATAGGCATCAAACATAACCTCCGACCACAAGAAACGAATCACAGCATCCTGCACTGTTTTCCTGCAAATCACCATTGCAAAGCGCCATTACTCGCGCAACGGTCACAAACGAATTGACGTAACACAAAGAAACCTGCGCAGCAGCACTGAACAGATATTGACGTCATACGAAGAGTGCAGATGGATCAATACGGTCGACAGAAGTTTTAACTATCTGGAGTGCGGATAAATTTTTACTGAGAGTCGTATAGGAATCTATAATCTGTAAGTACACCTTTGGCTGAATGGAAATTTCTCTTACATATAGTCAAAAATGCAGAAACTGTGTATTGAATTGGAAAGTGATAAAAAATAAGTGAAGTTTCGAGGTTGCATGTGATTGCATGAGTACACAGGACGTTTTTAGCGAATAAAAAATAATTTTGAAAGACACGAGACTTATCTTGTATTTTATGCACTCTCTGTGTCCGAATTTCCAGAAGCTCTCTATCTTATGAAGTGTTTTAGATTAGCCGGAAAATTTTGTACGTACATACAAGAAGTATACGATCTAAGTGGAATATTCCATTATTCTCTTGATACAAAAGAAACGAAATTTACAGAACTTCTCAGAAAGTTGGTTTATTATTACCAAATTAATAGAATTAATATACGTTTATCATCTTTACATACCTAAGTTGTGGAGGTTTATCGTGCGTAAAAAATTAGTGTCGTTTCAAAGTTACATTTCGTACATTTTAAGCCTATAATTTGTAACGTACAAAACAATGTAAATTTGAGCTGTTTCTTATCTCCACAATAAGAAAATCCAACTTTACGTTTTTTACACAATGATATTTATGGAACAGTAATATCATATTATTGCATCGCTTGGAGAATGAAGTCAAGGTACGATGTGACCCTAGTGTAAACGCTGGGATACCCAGCTGTGCCGCACTTATAAGCATAAGACACAATACCTATTAAATACGAGGTTAATTCATGTTGTATCAGCAGTGATCCGCCACGGTCAGCCTGAAAGGATCGTTAAATTTTTAATCAAAGATACTGAAATATATCGATCGAATTGTATTGAAATTATACTTATATACAGTAATAATCTTCTATTGATTTGTGTATTGAAATACTCCAATTTATAACGTACATGTTATATGTATTTTGAGCAAAACTAAGATTAGAGGAAATTAGATTAAATACCATAACGAGGTGTGAGAAGTGGGCAAAACTATTAAATTGTGTTTATCTATTATTTTTAATGTTTAAGACGTCGATTTGATGTTAATTCGAATCGACGTGTCTTCAGATACCGTATAGTTTGTAGTAACTCTGTAACTTAATTACCGTACAAGAATCCTCTCCACCCTGAGCATGTTCGGCGCATATTATACCATCAGTGATATCAGGTGCATTAGGAAATTTGGAATAAGCTATTTTGCATTCGGCGTTCTTAATCACTGGCATTTGTACTTCCATTAATGCATTACGTCGTGGTCGTCCTACGAAGAAAATAAGAAAGATATTTAAGACTGGAACTATTTAATTTTATTATAAAATTGATATCACTTACTATATCTTAATGCTCCCGATCCAGCAACAAGGGGGTTATAGCCGACGAAGTTGCTCTTTCGTAGGGGCTCTTTCGTACAAATGGGATATACGTACCCTGAAAAATAAAAAAATAAATGAAAATGCAGGAAACTAATGACCAAAAGTATGAGAAAGAATTATACACGCTTTATGACACAATATATGTGTACAGTAAGAAATTTCAGGATATGATACTTCAGTAATACTCAATAGCATATATATATATATATATATATATTTGAGGACTTACTCGAAAATGGCACCTCCTCCACCAATCTAAGAATGGCAATATTATGATTGTGTATGTTTTCTATTCCATCCATATGTGCACAATGTGCTGCGGTCAAAACATGCCTAGCCGATATCAGGGAACCTCCGCACTTCCATAGTGGTTTGTCTGGGTTTCGGGGATTACGAAAACCTAATGCAGCGATTCATGGCCAAGCGCCTAAAATGCAATAGTCATAGTTGTGAATATACATAATTTTTTCTCACATAACGAGTAACAACGATTATTACCTATTCGAAATTCGATCATACAGCAGACGATAAGTACATACGTACAAATACTCTGAAACAGAGATTTGATAAAGACAGAAATTAAATTTTTATTCCAGTGGAATACAAATTATTAAATAATTCTATATAATTTCTATTTGAACTATACTGAACTATAAAGTTCAAACGTGTAATTTCTGCCCTAACAGTTTTTGATCTCTATCCATATTATTACTCCTATATCAATTTTTTATTTCAAGCAAAAAGATACTCTTCCTAACATGAAGTAAAAGAAAGAAATAATTCAAGTTAATAAGTAAAGTTACTACCGATAAAATCATAGCATTATTATTTAGTCTAATTGAAATGTACATTGATGTGCTGTTTAATGCCTTTAAAGTTCATTCTTTGCAGTAAATGGCTTATTATTAATCGGAAAGAAAGACATAAAACGTACCAAGTTCAGCTGGTTTACCATCGACCACCCTGGTATGAGAGACGTTGCTAAAACCTCAGTATGGTGGTCGCAAAGCCTTATACTTATACACAGTTTTTATTAAAATTTCTCTCTTCTCTTTGTTTGGATCGTTCGGACAGCAAACGATCGTAACATTGCCCTGGTATCTGCACACTGATCGTCTATAAAAATCGGTGGCTGTACGGTACTGTATCTGCCATATTTCTTGCAGAGGTTTACATTTTCTGTAGTCAAGGCACCTGCCTTCTTGATTGTCCGGTGTGGTACATTCTGGATCAAACAATTTTAAAACATTTATACAGTTCAAAGATGCGTAAGAAAGCGACACCGATTACTCAACTTTCGAAGTAAAAAGCCGATCGAGTCCACCGGATTGCCCTACAGACACGTATTAATCCGTAAGAGTTAGTCATCATGTTGATAATAATTATCTAAAGAAACTTTTCACGTGAAAATATAAAATTTTAATTGATTAGATATTGTGTTAGCCATACTTAAGAAAGAAAATGAAAATGAATGAAATGAAAGAAAAGGACTACCTTCAACCTCATGTTTTAAATAAACACTTTGTCAGTTTTGCGGTAAATAAATTCTTAGGAATTCAGGACAGTTTTTAGTGAATCATTTTGTTTCGACCGTTCGCGGAGAGACGCGATCGCGAGATAGCACGTCAACGAGAGTTGTAATTTCCCGTTACGATTAAATAATCGACGCCACGAACTGATCAGTTCAGTAGTTCAATGAAATTCCACAGAATTAACACAAATAAATTAATGTTTATTTCAACAACTTATTAACTAGAAAGATATAAATGGAACAAAAAAAATGTAACTGCGTTTTGGTTGATAAGTAATGCGCGACATACCACCTGTGTTGACGGTTCGACTTCTCGAAAAGTTCTGAACGCCTTTCGATTTTTTTCGTTTTTTCTGGAAGGCGACCCCCACTACGTTCGGATCACGCCACATTCTTTTACGCGAGGTAAAATAACGACCACGAGTCGACGTTTCTGGAAGTCGCCCTGCTTAATGAATCATGCGCTTGCCACTACAATGTTTGTTTGCCGGGCAGACGCGACGGTCCGTCTGCGACATTATAGTGCCGCGATCGATAGTTAAGAATATGACCTATGGTAAGCCGCATGGCGTAACATTCTCCCCCCGTTGAGAGGGTACCGATCAAACTAGCGAGGTGTGGTTGAAGTTCCCATCTTATTTCGTCTCGGTGGCTAGTTGTTCGGGTTTCTCGAGATCGGGTTGAATTGGCAGTGGGACAAGCCTTTTGACGCCCCGATCCAAAATGCTTTTTGCCGTCTGAACTGTAGCTGTCCGGATGACACTGTCACGACCGGCATACTTCAAATCCGACGGACTGACGATAGAGATAAAGCACTCGGCGACAATGTATATCGCTGAAGTGCCTAATGAACCATCAACATCCCAACGGTCCTTCCACCGAAGGTTCTAGAAGAAAGAGCACGTGGCAACGGTCGCGGACGCCTAGCAAATGCATGGACGGTGGGGATGTTGAGGGATGACAAAAGAAAGTAATCGGATCCGATCGAAAGTAAAATCATAAGAGTCAGTCTTAAAAAGTCACGCCCAGAGTTCGGAAGTAGATTGTAAAGTGTATTGATGTTAGAAAAAAAATAAAGTTTTCTTTTTTTTATTTTTTACCTCAAATTCCTTTTTATTTTGTTATTTTACGTGACAACACCATCGGCGCCTGGATGAACTCGGCCCAGAGGCCAATGCATGGAGGGAACGTTGTCCTCTCTGAGGATGACGATTGTGCCCTTTTGGATGCTGTGTCCACCCTTGCTCCATTTATTGCGGTTGGTTAGCTCGTTCAAATACTCCTTATGCCAGCGGTTCCAAAAATGTTGTTTAAGCTGTTGGATATGCTGCCATTTGGAGAGTCGGTTCGATGGAATGTCTCTGAAATCTCGATCACGTAAGCACATTAATGAATCGCCAATGAGGAAATGTCCGGGAGTGAGGGCTAGGAGATCATTTGGATCGGTGGAGATAGGAGTTAGCGGGCGGGAATTGAGGACTGCTTCTATTTCTATGATAAGAGTATTACGGTGTTAAGCTCATATGTTTCTGTTTCTCCACTCGCGCTGCGCCATAATATCCTTTGATATTTCCGATCCTCTGGTCGTACGAGGAATTGCCGATACATTTTCTCGATCTCGCCAGTGAGTACGTACTGATGAGCGCGGAATCTAATTAATATACAAAATAAATTGTGAATTGATTCGAGAATATAGGATTTCCCCATTTTCATGATTATCGTGATTTTTGTATAAATATATTTTTGAAGATACTAATAATTAGGTACTTATAAATTAGTATTATCAATTATTTTGCATTTATAATTCCGCCTCTAGTATAAGTGTTAATTGAAAACTAACTTTATGTTTCAAAAAGTACTAGCAAAGTCGTTGAGTAACAAGCCACTGATGCTAACACAAATAGCATTGTCGTAATTAAATATTTCTAAATATTCATTTTTCATTTTGAACCTGTAGAAACAATTTATTATATATACTATTAGCTAAGTAATTGCATATTTAATTAAGTCGAAATATAAAACTTAGTTATTTTAATAATTTAAAAAATAAAAAACTGACAAACATTTCAATTTAATTTATGGTTGGAACAAAAGACATTTCATTAATTGAAATATTGTAACGCAGAGTACTTTCCAAAATACGCCGAGAGTATTCCTGATGGTGAAACGAGCGTTGCTTCATCGAACGCAGCTAAAGAAAACAACATCTATGTAGTTGGTGGTACGATGCCTGAAATAGAGGGCGATAAATTGTACAATACCTGTACTATTTGGGGTCCCGATGGAACTTTGATAGCAAAACACCGAAAGGTAAGTAATATATTCCTTTATGGCTTTGAATTTGAAAATATTGGGGCGAAGAAAGTGACTCTATCTAGGAATAATTTAGGAATATACATATGTACATACGTATACTATAACCAATTCTATAATTTACGGTTTATAAAATACGTTATGATACGGGAAACGCCCATTTTTGTTGTAATGTGTTTGTGTTGTATAAATTTTTCAAATACTTAAAATATTATTATACTTATTTTTTCTCCTTTTTAAACATTATTAAATGATAAGATTTTTTAATAAAAGAAAGTGATAAAAACGCTGTCAGTTATTAAATAAAAAATAATTAAAGTTTAGGAGTTGGTAACTTTGATATTAAATTACAAAAGTTGCAGCAATAGAATTAGCGACTACATTTTTATGTTATTAGGTACATCTATTCGACATCGACATTCCTAATAAGATTACTTTTCGAGAGAGTGATTCACTCAGTCCTGGTAACTCCCTAACGACGTTCGATGTGAAGGGCTGCAAAATAGGTATTGGCATTTGCTATGATATTAGATTCGAGGAAATGGCACGCATTTATCGGAACAAAGGTACAGTAACTTAATCGATCAATACTTAACTAGCAAAAAATTAAATATCTTTCTTAAATATATTCTATATAAAATTAATATAATCTGTAACTCTGTATAAACAGAAGCTTAATTTAAAAAAACCAGTATATTTGCTGAAAATGAAACAAATAAAAGAATTAAAAGCACAATAAGAGGACTGTCCTCGCATATTCAGAAATGATGGAATGTGAACCGTGCAACTACGAAGTTAATTGGTATTCGGTAGCTTCATATTTCCTGCTTCTCTGGGTTAGGTTGCCAAATGCTGATATATCCAGCGGCATTCAATATGACCACTGGACCACTGCACTGGTCATTACTTCAGCGTTTCAGAGCGAATGATAATCAATTATACGTTGCCTGCATATCACCGGCTCGTGTTCCTTAAGCAAGTTACGTCGCATGGGGACATACACAGTTGACCAATCCCTGGGGAAAGATTCTTTACGATTTGGAAACTCAAGAGAATATGGCAGTCACCGATATCAAAAAAAAAAAAAAAAAAAAAAAAAAAAAAAAAAAAAAAAAAAAAAAAAAAACTGGCGAACCGTGTGTTACCACAACGAGACACGCGATGCTATTTGTCGCTTTAAATTGTGCCGCAACTCGTTTTTGAGATCTTTGCCAGGGGCGCGTTAAAACATGCTGAAAATATATTTCTGGCTTTTCTGGGGTTTAACTGAAATATGACAAATAACGTTGTAAAACATATGTACTTATGACTTACAGAGTAATTGAGTGTACAAAATATATAGTATACAAAATAGCCAGCGATTTAGGGCTTTAAAAGATCAAAAGGAAAGAAAAGGAAAGAAAAGAAGAAAGATAATATATTGTGGCAGTCTAAGTCGATCTAAGAAAATAGATAAAGGGAGGGAGGGGCAAAGCTAGTTAATCTGGAAAGAATCCAAGCGTCAATTTCAAGCATTTACAGAGAATCAAGCGGGCTGGTTAAAGTCGTGAGTTGAGCAATTATCCCGCGTTAGGTTCAATCAGGTTAGTCCCACGCGAAATTGATCCAACCATGCGAAAACGAGTGTATTCTGATTTCTGTCGCAGATACTTCTGGCTAGTGCAGTACCTACACGGTGGTTGTTGAAATAGCCGCTTCTCATCTATTTTCCCTAGCGCGGACATCATCCTTTGATCCCTTACGACTAACGAAGTTTTCTAAGATGTACGGCAGTTTGAGATTCTACTTGAAAATGATCATGATTGCGGTCTGTGTGTCGTCTGCTCTTCTTTTTGTCCTTCCGTTAAAGACTGGTAAGTTGATACTGATTAATTATGCGATCGAAACCCTATATAATGGCTACAAAAATGCCGCTAATATAATATTCCTTCTTTCTTGTATCTTCTTTCTTGTATCTTCTTTCTTGTATATATATCTTGTATATATATATATATATATATATATATATATATATATATATATATATATATATATATATATATATATATATATATATATATATATATATATATATATATGTCGGGTCACGATTCGAATTTTGGGCGCGCGACGACTCTTCGTGTGGACTAGCCATCGTTTCACAAAGCCGAGATTTTATTTAGACATATATACAGGTCTATCACTAAGCTTAACAAATAATAAGTACAACTAATAATAAGTCTAACAAACACTAAGCCTAATGAATAATACGATCTACGAATAATTAAATTAAATAATACTATTAGCAATGTTTGAGTTCAAACGAATCCACGATCACCGGGATAACTCCTTACTAAGCGAAACTAACTTAGACGCAAATGCGATCGTCGAAAATGCTCGATGTATCACTGCGCCAAATACGATAAGGATAGGTTCGACAAAAACAAAGCTAAAATAGTTAGGTTCAACCTTGGCGATTTCGTGTTACGTAAAAACGAGGAAAGAAACCAGACGAAGTTAGATCCGAAATTCAGGGGTCCATTCGTAATAGCCGAGATTTTGGAAGGAGATAGATATACCCTAAAAACCTTAGACGGCAAACGATCATATAAGGACAGACACGACAGACTGAGAAAAATGCCAGAAGGTTGCGTCCCTGCTGAGTTAGACGTCTGCGGTGATGACAACGGCGGTGATAATAACGATGCAAGTACACTGACCTCAGAGGATCATTAACACTGCGTTGTGGTCATAGTAATACACCGAGTGGTTTTATGTGCTTTTGTTGTAACCCGTTGAGTGGGTTGATGTGTTTTTGTTGTAACCCGTTGAGTGGGTTGATGTGTTTTTGTTGTAACCCGTTGAATGGGTTGATGTGTTTTTGTTGTAACCCGTTGAGTGGGTTGATGTGTTTTTGTTGTAACCCGTTGAGTGGGTTGATGTGTTTTTGTTGTAACCCGTTGAGTGGGTTGATGTGTTTTTGTTGTAACCCGTTGAGAGGGTTGATGTGTTTTTGTTGTAACCCGTTGAGTGGGTTGATGTGCTTTTTGTTGTAACCCGTTGAGTGGGGTTACGTGCTTTTGTTGTAACCCGTTGAGTGGGGTTACGTGCTTTTGTTGTAACCCGTTGAGTGGGCTTACGTGCTTTCTGGGTGTAATGCACCCAACGTGGCAATATGATCCAACAAACTGAGGTTCACCGGTGTACGAAATCGAAAATGATCTGTTGTGTCATTACGGTCTGGCTGGCGACTCACAGAACGCACCTAACACTTTGAATACAAATTATAACATTACAAATTCCTATTCTCTTTTATTTTTCTGTTGTCAAACCTCCGAACGAAACTTTGTTATTGCACTGGACCCTTGACTTACTTGGACATTTAGTTAAATCGCAAATAATGTCAGTTGTATCGAATCTAATGTAAGAAATACGATATTTTAGTTACACACGAGGACGTGTGATAGTCAGGATGGCCGTGTCGGAGATGAAAGAACACCGGAGCCTTTGGAATTTTGGATAATCCCGCAACATTGTAACCTAGAGTCTACTATAGCTGTAATTGAACAATTGTAGTTATTCAACCCGATTGTAATTATTCGAGAATTGTGATAATGAGCTTGGGTTCGAGGCGACAGTCAGTCGCCGAACGTAGCCGCGGTCACGGGATGAACGCTTTGCCTAACAAAGGTATGAAGTAATTCTATAGCTCTCCTTAAAAGAAATATTTGTGGCGACACGCGACAGTAAACATTCCAACGGTTTCTGTCCCGTGGCTCGCCACGTGCAGACCCTATTCTTCGAGTAAGATGATTGCCAGATGTCGATGCGTCTCCGCAGTACATGTTCGGCTAGCCCGAGGGCCCGTTATAAATCTTAAGGTTTAGTTAACTAAAGTCCTTCAAACAGACAAACAGTCTTTGTCCCAACTACGGGAAGATAGGGAAGACATATTTTTCAACGAGCGGCGTCTCCCACTAGCAACTTTCCCTCGAGGGCGGCTAGCATCCTTTTCTAACCACCGATATGGAGATTAACCAATTAGCAGCAACACTTTCTGAACGAAGGCTTTTCTCGACGAATCCGATGATCTCGTATCCTTAGACACACCCCGTTATAGTTTTCCTGTGTGGCATCATCGGGACGGGAAAGGCTTTCTCGCTCGCGATCTCATCGATCCAAGAGTAACGCCTTCGCGATCAGTGATTATTCTCAGACTTAGACTTTGTGAGTACGTTCTGTTGTCATCCCGTTGACCGCGGATTCGTTATTGAACCTAGGATCATTGTCATTAGTATCTCGAGCACCTAACTACCGCGGTTACTTGTCCGGTTCTATAATAATCGTATTTGCACTAGTCAATGTCTTCTCCATTGCATAACGACAACGTGTAACCCAAACGAAGATTCGTTTCACGCCCCTAACCCTAATTCTAATGTAAACCCGATATATATATATATATATATATATATATATATATGTATGTATAAGATTTATAAAATGAATGCTCGGTAAAATGTCTGTGATAAATAATAGCAATTAAAATGGAAAAATTTTTAATTGCATTGCTTCGACTATACATATACATATACTTAATGTGACTTACTTTGTATGAGAAAAATTCTGTTTGCCAATTCGATATCGAGAGCTGATAATGCTAACATACGATGAAACGATAACAGAAGAATCCGAATATTCAGAACTTTTCACGATATATGTTAAATAATATTATGAAATAAATTAAATAATTACCCCGCATTGCTTCCAGCGTACGTGTTCACGATTCTCGGCGAAACCGAATATGGCAGCAGGAAATCAACCAATCACAACTTCGGAAGAAAGTAAAGCGCGGGAAGAAATCGCGGCATCCAGCTTCCTGCGAATCTATTCTCGATCTCGATGTAAGCAGTAATCTTTCGATAATCGTTTTGCAAAATGGCGTGTCTTAAACGAAGTGTATAGTAAAATTCGTATTTGAGAGACGCATAAATAAACGATATCAGGCTATTTCCCGCGAGAAATTCACGTTCGGTTGCAACATAACATGTCACGTATGTATTTTCGTCGAAAACTGATTTCGAGGGACGTGTATATGTGCGTATCAAGTTACTTGGCGAAAGTTCAACGACAGACTGTGACTTTAAAACAGTATGTATGCCTATGTTTGTTGTCCGAGAATTGGAAGAATCTGTCATGTTTTGTTTACGTCGGCTGTAATGGAGTGGTGTTTTTGTCTTGTGGTAACTGAATGTCTCAAACAACAAACTCGAGATTTCAATCGATCTTCGAAAAGAAGTCATACCCATTGGCCTTGGGTGAGTTGTGATTTCATTAACTTTTTAATTCATAATTGATAACATAAGGTTATTGTAAGACCGATGAAAATATGGATAGCAACCAATTGCAATTGAATATCTGGCCTGTCTTGCACTATTGAAATTTTGCAAGTCACTAAAGTTACCAGCATTAATATGTTCCCTTGCACAAGTTTGACGATAAAACAAATGAAATTTTACTATTTGCAAGTTATTTGATTATTGTATTTAACGAAAAATTATAAAATCATAAAATAGAATTCTATATAACCTGTAAATCGTAACTTGTCAATCTACTAGTACATATATTATAAATTGGTAAACTTTTGTGTGTGGGGGAGGGGGTGCTAGATGTAACACTGATACGACATTTTGAAAAAATATTTAATTATAATCATGAAAGGCGTTATTGAAATATTGAGTTTTTATTAATGTTCCTTGCAACTTCGAGTTTGCGTACTATATTTAAAATGTACATAAGATATAAAGTATATTGACAAGTAACAGTCACAAAATTGTTTCAAATGAGGATAATCATCCTAATATCAACTTATCAATTGTGATCTGATAAACAAGAATTCAAAATACAGTTAAACTGTGTTCTACATACAATAATCTTTTTCGGAGGAGATTTAAATATATGAACATATTGTGATATTTTGTCCATAATAACATGAATAATATAAAGTTTCGTATTACATATACTCTATTTTTTAATATATTCTGCATATCTCATTTTATGACAACAGACAAGCAAACTATATTCCCATTATAAGCTTCGCTCTAATTTCGCATCGTTTCACCTGAATATATCGTGAAATTTCATCCCGTCAAAATTTTGCGTCAATCTTTTTTATCTTAAAGGATTAAAGACAGTTGCAAAACGCCACGGTGTTTCGGGGTTTGTTTAAATTTCCGCCAAATGAAAAAGAAGTTTCGCGAAAAATGGTAGTTACTAACGGCACGTCTGGTTACAATTTTCGTTTACAATTCTTTTGGCGAGTAAATATGACGTACTGGGTCGATACTAAGTAGTCGGTTGTCCCTGAAATTTGAACTGTTGAGAACGAGGTAATAACAGGGCGACTGGTTTGTTGCTGTGTAACGTATACACGTTTCTGAATAGTTTTCTACTTTAAATGAAATTAACTGCTACCCGACGGAGTTTCGACGTAGCGATAAACACGCCACTGAAAAAAGCGACGAATGGAAATGGAAAATACGTAAAGATTTTTTTGACAAAATAAAGAATCATTTTGTCAGATTTCAAGAAGAGTTTGGGTAAATTCAATTTATGCTCTTTGCTACTTGACTTATGTTTATAACACTAAAAGTTATCTTTACAAGCAGCGAAGTGATTTAGTTTCATCCGTAGTTCGGTTGCTTCCAATTTTTTCATTTTCACATTGTGTAAATTTCGACCAATTGCGGGGAGACGTAATCGCGAGGAGAGACGTCAACGGGGGTCGTAAATCCCCGTTACGATTATAACAATCGACACCACGAATTGATCGATCCCCTGATTTCCGTTGAGATAATAGGGGTGATTGAGTTTGTATAACACTGTGATTCACAGAATTATAAATTATATATTTCCAACACTTAGATTACACTGACGTAGAGAAATAAATAGTTAACAACTTGTCGCATGAAGATGCGATAGATATGTACGCTAGAGCAGGGCTCTTATAATGGAAATTAATGTATTAATGGACTTAGCACTATAATATATTTAGGAGAGAAGATGTGTGTTCGACAACACCGAGAACCGACAAAAGATTTGCGTGAAGTATGCGACTCTCGCGCTATGTGTAGACTGCCGCGTTAGGCGTTAGTTTTTAGACTGTCTGTCGCTCTTTTTCTAATACGGAAGAAAAGTTCGGTGTGGGTGTGCCCCTGTGCCTAAAGAACGCGGATTCGTTGTTCCCACTTTCGTTAGAAAAAGTGAGGGCCACGAAGCGCGGTGTCGATTGGTCATGACCTGCACTACTGCTCGAAGGGATGAGTATCGAGTCTCCTACCATCGTGGTGGATAGATGACTGTGTGCGTGAGAAAAACCTAGCTTGTTTTATTACAGGGCTATTCGGATTTTCCTAATGGGTGCATACCCGCTTTCTCCGTGTTTTAAGTGCGACTAATAAACCCAAGGACCTCTCTAAAAACCGACTGTGTTTCGAGAATATTTTTAAGCTTTAGAAATTCTTCAAGACAAACGGATTGAAGACACATGGCGAAACAATACAGGGAAGTGAAAGTTATGGTGGGTCCTTAGGTTTATTGAGGGTCGAAGTGACGTTACGCAGGTCGGTTGTTGTCCGGTCGCGCGGGCTGGCGTGCAGATGTTTTAGGCGGCGTAACACATTGCGTATTACAATATTGATGTTAAAATATTATTATAGAAAAACATGTTAGCAACTTAATTTTCTATTTGTTCGTTTCTCTGTTTTCCTTATTCTGTTTTTGGATTTGTGGTGGATGATTTAAATAATGACGTGACGAGTTGATACTTGATATTGTCAAATATATTTAAAATTATTCTAAATACAGAATTAATCGCACGGGAGACAAAGATTTTGTAACGAATCCTAGCGGCTGCCATTTGTCGTTCACGCGCTGTTGCCGATACCGAATGCGCTAATGTCACGTAAAATAACAAAATAAAAAAAGAAATTTGAGGTGTAAATAAAAAAAAGAAACTTTATTTTTTTTCTAACAACAATTCACTTTACAATCCACTTCCAAACTCTAGGCGTGACTTTCCAAGACTGAAGCTCTTATGATTTGACTTTCGATCGAATCCGATTACTTTCTTTTGTCATCCCTCAACATCCCCACCATGCATTTGCATTTGCTAGGCGTCCGCGACCGTTGCCACGTGCTCTTTCTTCTAGAACCTTCGGCGGAAGGACCGTTGGGATGTTGATGGTTCATTAGACACTTCAGCGATATTGCCGCCGATTGTCGCCGAGTGCCGCCACATCTTTATCTCCATCGTCAGTCCATCGGATTTGAAGTATGCCGGTCGTGACACTAACATTGTGGCGTCAGAGACGATGCGTTTTGACTCGCGAAAGGCGTTTTCGGTTTGCTTCGACCACTCGATTCGCCGCGAACAGCTCGTACGTATCTTTGTTCGCGGATCCGCGTAGTTTGTTGCACGAGTATACGTTTATATTGACACCGGTGTTCACAAGAAAAGAGATCCTTGGTGCCCTGTCCGTCACGAAAATGCGATGGGATACTAAAGCCATCGCCACATGCCGCGTTTACGGACGGCTGGTCTCGTTTCACTGGGTCCAGTTGCAAGGGGCCCGGCACTTCCTTGCGCGGTCTCGAAAGGTCTCGTGGTAATAGCAGAGACCAGACTTCTGCGGTCTGTCCTTCGAACTTGATATCAATCTTGCCTTCCGTATGTAGAATAACGATGTGAGGTGGATAGTGGGTGAAGGTGCCCACAAGAAATACTCTTGATGTTCAACAAAAAAGTTAATTAAATTATTAACAATCAACAGTCAACAATTTATGATCAACAATTAACGACTAACGATTAACTGTCAACAACAATTAACGATTAACGATGAACGATCAAAAACAATTAACGATTAACGATGAACAACGATTAACGATTAACGATTAACTATCAAGAGTCAATAATCACGTATCTCTAATTGTGTTTGCTTCGCTATGACGCTTAACCTTTCGCACTCCGCAGCTCGGGGCAGAATGAATCTTTGATTCGAAACCAAATGGATTCTTTTCTTTGTTGCCCCTCGATATCTCCACTACGCACGCGTTTATTAGATGTCCGCAACGGTTGCCGCGTATGCATTCTTCCGAATATTCGGCGAAAGAACTGTAGGGATATCAATGGTACATTAGGCGTGTCGGCCTTACGCTTTGAAGGTATAGCGCTTTGTGTCGCGAAGCCGTTGGAAAGTTCCATGGTCGAGTGCCACCACAGATGCATGACGATTAGATACAAACGCTTCAAGTATTACAATTAATAGCTGATACAATTGCAACAAAACAGATGTCCTTTATGCAAGACTACTGAAATTACACAGCTACAATAAAATAAGGAATACGTCTGTACTATGGGAAACATAAATAAATATACACATAGTAGCTTATACAACATGTATGTGGAGGACGATTAAACGCGTTGTTGATTAATGACCAGACGAGTTGATACTTAGTGTAGTCAAATGTATTTAAAATTATTTGCAGTACAGAATTAGTCGTCGTTCGCTTAGTGTTGCTCGATATGTGTATACAAGGTAATGCTTACGTTCGTTCGATATTAATTCGCTATAAGAATGTTCGATACTAACTGTCTTAACGATCGTGTTCTTTTATTTATACTCGGGGGAGTATCGAAAACTTTAAATTCAACCTCGGTTGACGATTGCACGCAGCGGCAACATTGTTTTGCCCGGAGTTTGTTTATCGTTACGCTTTGCTTGTCACGTAAAAGTAATGGGAAAATAATAATAAAAAAATGTTGGGTTCTTGAACCAGAGTTCGAGATACCTCTATTCTATAATAGGATTACAAGTGTGCGATTAAACTGTTACCGAAAGACTGAAGCCTCGATCAAGAACCAGCCCTTCTAGATGTTCGTTTATCTTATGCCTACGTGCCGAATTCATAATCCTTTATTTTGGGAGTCGGTGTCGTGTGCAAGGCGGTTCAGGTTTCCTGAGTCGGTTGGACATATTTGTTGACGTTACATTCCCCCAGTGTTAGAGTGCGGCTGGTCCTCCAGACTCTTATTTTCGGTGTAGTGCCTCCTTTTGTATGCCCTTTTGGAATCTTACATGCCTTGCTTCGAGGATGACTGAATTGGTGTCTTCAGGTAATTCTCGTAATGGTTGTATTTCAGGTGTGGAATATGTGTTTAAAGGTGCGCTCTATTGGTCTAGAGATATTGCTTATACCTGTGTCTTTTTTTTTCTTTGGTTTTACAACATAATACGCGAATACATAATTTGGAAGGTAGGCATTTGCTTATAATATCGAATAATCCTATTTTGTTAAATATACATATGTTCCTAGTAATGCTAGATCAATATAACTAATAATTTATAAGACACTTAGTTCCTATTTCTTAAGACTTCTAATTCTATGTTCATAATTAAGAGAGTTTACTTCGTTGGAAATTTGATTGAGGTGCATTCTATACGATTATACATTATTAATGATTTTTGGAGCGTTTTCATTTTTTGTTAGGATTTCTTCTAGACTGTCAGTTAAGGGTAAAGCTATAGTTTTGAAATTTGTTTTGTAAGTTATATTGGTTTTTAAGTTATTGTTTTCATCAAAAAATTTATCTATATTTTTATTCATTAATTCTAAATTATCGTTATCCAGAGTTACAAATAGACTTCTAGAAATGGATCCAACAAAATTCAATGAGCCTCTTCGGTAACAAGTGTGTGTCATAAATTTAATATGCATGATTACATTGTCTAAATTTCTTTTGCGAGCGCGTGTAATCATTTCATTGGAATACGGGCATTCACTTTTAAAATGTTCTGTTAACATTAGTCTAAATCTTTTAATTTCGCTGAGTTTTGCATATATATCCTTAATGTCTAAACCTATAATTACGTTTACGGATTCGCTATATAAGTATGCATGAGCTAATTTTTCTTGATATATAGAACTACCATTAAGGGGTATAACGTTTAGCTTAGCTAACTATGAAGAAGGTGAAGATCGTCCTGGAAAGTAAGGTTTAATACGGTTACCATGTATTTTCCTAATCGAGTGATTTACTATTATTTCATAATAAGGGGTTTTTCACTTTTTCAATGGTGTATGGCCCTGGCCATTCAGTATCTATCTTGTGTTCTTTATGATCGTTATGAATTAATACTAAATGTCCTTCTTTAAAAATAGATTGAGGTTTGGCAATTTTAGAGAAGTTTCTAATAAATTTTCTATAGTATCCAGCTAGCCCAAGGAATGATTTTACATCTGTAGGATTTTTTGGTAGTTTGAAATTCTTTACTGCTTCTATCTTTTTAGGGTTAGGTTTTACTCCATCTGCTGTCACTACATGTCCTAGATATTCTAATTCGGGCTTTAAGAATTCACATTTATCTGGTTGTATTCTTAGACCTACTTTCCCGAGTCTTTGGAATATAATGACTAAGTTTTTAGTATGTTCTTCCATCGATTGCCCGAATATAATGATATCATCGAGATAAACGAAACAATGATTGTTAATCAAACCTCTTAACGTGGTATCCATCATTCTTTGAAAGGTAGCAGGTGCGTTCTTGAGCCCGAATGGCATTCTATTATAGTGGAAGTGTTCTTATGGTGTGCTAAATGTAGTGTATTTCTTTGAATTCTCGTCCATGGGTATTTGATGGAACCCTGAGGATAAGTCTAAAGAGGAGAAATATTTCTTATTTCCTAGCTGTGATAGTATATCGTTAATGTCAGGTAGTGGATACGCGTCTTGGTCTGTTAGTTCGTTTAACTTCCTAAAGTCAATCACTACTCGCCACTTTTGTTTCCCTGATGCGTCGATTTTCTTTGGAACGACCCAGACAGGAGAGTTATAGGGAGAGTCGGAGGGTTCTATAATCTCTTTGTTTAACATTTCAGTCATCTGTTTATTTATTTCGGTTTTATGATGTTCGGGAGGACGGTAGGATTTTACGTTGATGATCTTGTTACGTAGATGATACATTTACACTGTACACGTGAATGTGTGTGTAAGCGTCAGAGGGCGTCCAGGTCTCAGTAGAGACAAAAGACGATTGGAGGCTGTTAGGAGAATCTAGAGGAGGTGGTTGACAACAAGCGTGCGTGCAAGAAGGTTATCGAAGTCTTCAGAGTGTAATATATATATGTATAGCTGTTGTGTGCGAAATAAAGTAAACTATTTGTATTTTCGAATCCTCTCTATACCTTAACATGGTAGCAGAGCGTGGTTACTAGTTTTGCAAGCTATTTAGTGCGTGGTTTTTAGTCTTGCGAGTTTAGTAAGGGAAGAAACGTTCAAAGAATATAAAATAAAAGAAAAAATACTTCAAGCACGTAGGAACGCTTGAGTAAAGAATAGGAAATCAATTAAAATGGAGAGATCGGAAATTATGCTATCGATATTCGATGGTGAGGGTTACGGTATGTGGAAGAAAAGAATAACAATGTTTCTGAGATATAAAGAATGTGATATTGTTATAACTAGAGTGAAGACTGAAACAGACAATCCAGACTGGGATAAAAAGGATCTGAAGGCGATAAATATAATTTACAGTGCCTTCTCAAATAGACAATTAGAATATATTAGGGAAGAAAAAACAGCGTATGAAATAATGAAAAAGTTCGACGAAGTGTACTTGAAAGAATCGACGGCACTAGATCGTGTGCAGAAGGAGATTGGAGAAGATAAGTCTTGATAAATACAGTGATTCAGCATCGTTTTTTAGCGATCTTGAAAAATTAATAAATGAATTAAAAGGTGCAGGCGCAAAAGTGAGTGAAAGGGAAAAGCTGAATTACATGATAAATACGTGTTACGTCGCGTAACTCTACCTAACCCAGGCCACACACCGCGGGCAAGATGGCAACCAGATGTCTTCGGATACTCACTGCGTACCCTCAATAGTCTCAAGTATCTTCCATAAATCTTAGGAATTTCCTAGTCGAGGTCCTTCAAACTGAACAAACGTCTGTTTCCAAAGCATTTCTAAAGACCTTTGTCTACTACGGCTTGACAAGGGAAAGTTGGTTTTTCTCACGTATGATGCAACTTTCCTCCCACGAACCACTTTCTCTCGAGGGCGGTTAAGACCCTTCGTTTAACCAATTAACAACGAAGACTATTTCCCTCACTCCCTTAGTCAAAATCGTCACCAACAAATCCGATGGTCCCGTGCGCTAGACACACCCATCCTTAGCTTTCCTCCGCCACAGCATCGTCTCCGAACATCACTGACTTTACATCCTTCGAACAGTCAACATCCTTCGACCGGGTTTACACCCGAAGATCAGTCAGTCTCAATCAAGCATCTCGTCAAGCGGTCAGCAATTCGAATACAATGAGTCGACAAATCCATCAGTATACGCGATAATCCGTCTAGAGACTCAGGTCGCACTCATTCGTAGTCATCTCATAACAAATATTCATTTTGTGTTACACCGAAGTTGTTGGTTTGTGAAAATATATAATAACCTGTTAACAACAGCGTTATCCTTCATTTAACTACCCTTATTATCCTAAACGAAATAAGGGATCGAGCGATTCGCGGCGTCGATTAGCAAATCGTAACGGGAATTTACGACTCCCGTTGGCGCGCTTCTTCGAGATCGCGTCTCCCAGCGAACGTGCGAAAACAATACGTTACCCGAAGAGTATAGCTACATAGCGGATATAATAGATGCAGTGAAAGAAGAGAAACAAACGGTAGCGTGCGTGAAGAATAAAATAGAAATAGCGGAAAAGAAAGATAAGTCTAATCGAGGAGAAATGAAAACTAATGCCTTTGCTGCAAAAAAGGAAGGATGCTTCAAATGTGGAAGAGTGGGATATTTTGCATGAGAGTGTCAAAATGGCGTCCAAGCGGGAAGCAGTAACAGTTATCGGCGTGGGTCAACACGTGGTCGCAGCAGAGGAAGAGGAAACAAAGGCAATACGAACAGGGGGCGTGGAAACTTCCATCGTCAATCAGCAGCCGGCACGAGCGAATATGGCAACTCAGGAGCAGGCATATGGATGGCAACAGCGCACGCAGCACACAGCAGCGAGATGAACGAGATAAGTGGTAACGAAATAACATACTTATTTGTTAGGGAAGTGATACATTTACACTGTACATGAGAGTGTGTGTGTAAGGGTTAGAGGGCGTCAAGGTCTTAGTGGAGACAAAAGACTGTTGCCAGATGTTAGAAGAATCTAGGATAGTCGGTTGGCGACCAGCGTGCGTGCAAGACGTTCTTCAGAGAGTAATATAGATGTATAACTGTTGTGTGGGAAATATAGTCAATTATTTGTATTCCCAAATCCTCGAATTTCCTTAACATGGTAGCAGAGCGTGGTTACTAGTTTTGCAAGATATTTAGTGCGTGGTTACGATCTTGCGAGTGAGTTTTCAGTAAAGAAAAAAAAACTTTCAGAGAAAAAAAATATACTTCGAGCACGTAGGAACGCTTGAGTAAGAAAAGAAAAAAAAAGAAGAATCAATTAAAATGGAGAGATCGGAAATCATGATACCTATATTCGATGGTGAGGATTATGGAATGTGGAAGCAAAGAATCACGATGTTTCTCAAATATAAGGAATGCGAGGTTGTTACAACTAGAATGAAGAACGAAAGAGACGATGAAGACTGGGACAAAAAGGATTTGAAGGCGATAAATATAATTTATAGTGCAATATCGAACAGACAATTGGAGTATGTTAGGGAAGGAAAAACGGCGTATGATATAATAAAAAGGTTCGATGAAATGTACTTGAAAGAGTCGACGGCACTGCAGATCGTATGCAGAAGGAGATTGGAAAACATAAGACTGGAGAACTACAGTGATTCAGCATCATTCTTTAACGATTTCGAAAAATTAATAAATGAATTAAAAAGTGCGGACGCACAAGTAAGTGAGAGGGAAAAGCTGAATTACATGCTGAATACGTTACCCGAAGAATACAGCTACATAGCGGACATAATAGACGCATTGAAAGAAGAGGATCAAACGGTAGCGTATGTAAAAAATAAAATAGAGATAGCAGAGAAGAAAAATAAATCCAATCGAGGAGAAAGGCAAACCAACGCCTTTTCTGCAAAAAAGGAAGGATGCTTCAGATGTGGAAGATTAGGACACTTTGCGAGAGAGTGTCAAAATGGCGTCCAAGCGGGAAGCAGTAACGGCTATTGGCATGGGCCAACACCTGGTCGAAACAGAGGAAGAGAGAACAAAGGCAATACGAGCAGAGGACGTGGAAACTTTCATCATCAATCAAGAACCGGCACGGGCGAGCATGGAAACTCAAGAGCAGGCATATGGACAGCAACGGCGCACGCAGCAAACAGCAGTGAGACGAATGAAATAAGTAAGAACGAAATAGTGTGGCTATTAGATAGCGGTTGTACCGATCACATAATTAATAATATAAATTATTTCGATAAATCTATCGACCTAAAAGAACCGGTAAATATATATTTAGGCGATAATAGACCGATAAAAGCGACAAAAGTTGGGAATGTTATAAGTTATTTTGAAGCATTCGGAAAACAAAATAAAATAAATATGAGGAAAGTATTTTACGCGAAAGAAATGTCCGCAAATTTGATTAGTTTAGGTAAACCAGCAGACGATAAGAATACGGTTATTTCCAAAGGAAATATTGCGAAAGTAATAGATGAGGATAATATACTTACAGCTCAGTTCAAAGAGAATGGGACATATAGAATAAAAAGTATATTGAAAGGGAAGAAGCACTTAGTAAACAGCGCCGAACGTAGTGGTATGAGTAAAAAGGAAAGATGGCATAGGATGCTAGGACACGTAAATTTTAAATATTTAGAGATTTTGGGTAAAGAGCAGCTAGTGACTGGCATACCGAATGAATTTGAAAAGGAACTTTTGAAATGTAGGGTGTGTATAGAAAGCAAAATGCATAACTTACCTTTCAAAAATAATCGAACTAAGGCTAGGGAAATAATGGAAATTATTCATACGGACGTATGTGGTCCCTTTAAGACTACCGGATTCAATGGAGAAAAATATTTCATTTCATTTATCGATGATTATAGTAAAATAGCTAGGATCTATTGTATAAAATCAAAAGATGAGGTCTTTGATTCTTTCGTACAGTTCGTAAATGAAGCCGAAAATTTAACGGGCAAGAGGTTAAAAATATTAAGATGCGATAATGGTAAAGAATATTTAAATAATCGAATTTATAAATTTGCTAGGGATAAAGGTATAAGAATAAATAATTGCCCAACATACGTACATGAATTAAACGGGACAGCGGAAAGGTATAATAGAACAGTGATGGACATGGCGCGTTGCTTGTTAGCGGAAGCGAAAGTACATAAAAGGTACTGGCCGGAAATAGTTTGTACAGCGGCATACTTGAAAAATCGAATATTAGCGAATACTATAGAAAGAAAGACACCTTTTGAAATATTCTTCGGGAGAAAACCAAGTGTTAAAAATCTACATCTATATGGAAGTAAAGTTTTTGTAAGAAGGCCAGAACAAAAAAGAGTTTCCAAATGGGATAAGAAGGCAGATATGGGAATTCTGTTAGGATATAGTGAAGTAGGTTAGAGAGTCCTATTAGGTGTAAAAATAACAGTAGCGACATGTAGAGGTCGTAGAAACAGACAAAAAATGTATCGGTTTTGAGGAGAATTCATTCGATGCAGTTAGCGATGATAGTAAAGATAATTATTTATTGGACAGCATGAATAAGGAAGAGTTAGAAAGTAGAGAAGATGAAAATGATAATAGTTCTGAAAGCGTAAAGATTCCTAGGAGATCTACACGTAATAAGAAAACTCCAGTAAGGTATCCAGAAAAGGAAAACAGTAGTGAGATTCACGCAAATTATTGTAGAGTAGATATCTTTTGCACATTTGAGGAGGCGATTTGTTGTGAAAATAGTGAAGTTTGGAAACAGGCTATGGATAAGGAAATAGAATGTCTCTATAAGAATAAAACTTGGAAATTGGTAGAAAGGGTAAAAGGCAAAGAAGTATTAGATGTAAAATGGGTTTACACGAAAAAATCAGAGGACAGGTATAAGGCTAGATTAGTGGTAAGGGGATTTCAACAAAGAAACGTAGCCGATGACATATATTCTCCAGTGGCGAGTAATCAGACCTTTAAGATATTGCTATCATATTGTTGTCAAAATGGAGTAATAATTGAGCAAATGGATGTAGAAACTGCCTTTTTAAATGGTGAAGTAACCTCGGAGGTATATGTAAATCAACCAAAGGGATATGCGGACGGAACGAATAGAGTTTGTAAATTATCGAAAGCGCTTTATGGGTTAAAAGAAAGTCCGAGGGATTGGTATGAGTGTTTTGATAGGTATGTGACGACATTGGATTTTAAGAAGAATAACATAGAGTTGTGCCTATATACTCATGGAGAGGGGGAAAATGTTGTTTATTTGCTAATATATGTAGACGATTTGTTAATCTGTAGTAAAAACAAAAAAAGGATACAAAATGTAAAGAAGCTATTACCTGATAAATTTAAAATGAAAGATTTAAGTGAAGTAAAAGAATATTTTGGAATAAATATAGAGTATGATTATATAAAAAATGAAATGAAACTAAGCCAAACGAAATACATTGAATCATTAGCGAACAAATATAAATTACAAAACAGCAAATTGTACTGTACACCAACGGAAACAAATTTAAAAATTGAAAACGCTGAGATAAATAGAAATGACATTGGATACAAGAATTTAATTGGCGCATTGCTGTATATTAGTACAAATACCAGACCCAATATAAGTTATAGTGTGAATTATCTTAAGTAGATTTCAAGATTGTTGTAGCGAGACACATTTTAAATATGCTTTGCGAATATTGAAATATTTGTACCGAAATATTGAAATATTTAATATTAAAGATTTAAGGTTACATTAGAAAAGGAATGAAAAGTGTGAAACGATAGATTGTTATGTGGACGCTGATTGGGCAGGAGATCATTTAGATAGAAAATCTACTTCTGGATATGTAATTAAATTGTATGGAAATGTAATCGGTTGGAAATCTAAAAAACAAAGGTGTGTGACAAAAGCCTGGACGTATGCAGAGTATGTAGCTCTATCGGAAGCGGTGAGTGAATTAATGTCTATTAGAGAAATTATGAAGGTCTTCAATGTAAATCTAGACAATAACCCTGTAAAAATTTATGACGATAACTCTGGAGTGATAAGTATAGCAAAGTACGGAAATTTCACAAAAAATTCTAAACACATTGAAGTTCATTACCACTACGTTCACGAATGCTTAAAGGAAAATAAGATAAATATAATTTAAGTAGGTACAGACGAAAATACTACATAGGTTCTCTAAGAGGTTTTTCTATGTGCGATAGTCGAATCAAAGATTTGAATTTTTAGATTTGATCTACAGTGTTTATATTTTCAATAATGTTAGAAATTTGGACTGAAAACTTACCACCATTGATAAAGCATACTGGCGTTGGCTTTCCGTCGAAGTATACAATTTTTTGAACGATTTCTCCCGATGCGAGGGGTGGTTCTTGCTGCAGCAGAAGGGTATTATTATCTAATTTTAATGTTTTATTGGAGAGTTCGAATCGATATTGATTTAAACCGGGTAAGCCTAATATGCCGTCTTCTATGATAGGGAAATTATCATCTACTAAGGAAAATTCTATCTCTTTGTTGAATAAATTTAGTTTAATTTTGGAATTGGATTCGTATTTGGAATGTTCCATGGAGAATTTCTATGTGTCTGGTATTATTGTCCTTCCTGGGTAGCATCCTCGTTTAAGCAAGTTGATTCCTGCTCCCGAGTCAACGAAAAATCGCAATCCTCGTCGTCCTGGTAATTGTAGTCGTATTGTGGATAATCTTCCTGAGGTAGCATTGTTAATTCTGATTGTTCTTGAATGTGGTTTATTCCTGGAGGGGCTTTTGTTTGAGGCGGTATTCGAAAATTTTGGCATTGATTGGCAAGGTGTCCCAATCGATCGCATTTGAAACATTTCGTTTGTGGCCTTTCGTTTAATGGTCGATTTTCAAGCTTTGTAAAATTATTCATTCTTGGTAGAATGTTTTGTGTGGGTGGAGTTTTGTTATTCATGTTACTTGTAATCGTGAAGCGGTTACCTACTGGACGAGACGTCTGGTTACGATAAGATGGTGGAGTGGTTGTTTGTCGTGTCATCCGTCTGCGAGCGTTGTCTTCGCGAAAGTATTTTTCCACGTCCATTGCCTTTTTTTCTGCATCGATGATGTTTGGGGGGGGGGGATTAGCCAATAGCACGTGTCCTATTTCTGAACGAAGGCCTCTTACATAGTCAATCACAGAAACCATGTATAGTCGATCGTTCATCGCTCATCGAGTTAGTTCGTCTTTATATTCATTGGTAATGCTGTATTGAAGTTTGTTGAAAACACGTCGAAATCTAATGTTATAATTTTGCACGCTTTCGGTTATTCCTTGCTTTATCACTCTTAACTGATCTTGGTGTTCTCTTACTGATGCTTGAGTAGCTACGTTACGTCTTAATCCTTCGTACAGAGTTTCGAATTCGTTAATATGGATATTGCGGATTGTCATTGCGGCTTTTCCTACAATTTTCTCTATTTTGATCATTTTTAATAATAACGTTTGTTCGCTACACATCATTCTCATTTCTTTTATTTCACGAATAAAATCTTCTACACTTATATCGTTTTCTCCGTTTAGTATCGGAGATACTAAACAGCTTTTAGATTTCCAGAGTTTCCAGCTGTTGAATTGGATGGTTGGACATATGTTGGTGGCTTTTGTGGCATAGGTGGAGGTGGATTAGTATCGTGTTTTAATACTGATATATTATCGTCATCGTCAGTCATCATAGAACCGAATTCAGTTGATTTTACGTTTATTTGTGGTAGTTTAACACGAGAGAGGTTTCTACTTAATATTTCCATTTCGTTAGCGCGTTTTCTATTTTCTTCGTTCGCTAATTTTAAAGCATTCTTTATTTCGTTAAATTGTTGTCGAAATTCTTCGTTCTGTCTCTGTATTAAGTCTAAAATTGCTCTGGTAGAGGAATCGAGTGTTCCCGTTTTATTTTGAACTCCACTTGTAGAGGGTAAACTTGTCTCGGCTTTTGTGTCTTTCTTGTTCATATTGTCTCTTCGCTAGAGTTACTAGAGAAACTAACTTTTCGCGTTCTATATTGTTTAAAAGAATTCCGACTTTTCTCACCTTGATACGTAAGTTCGTAGAATGAGGTTCCCTTGCGGTGTTTTCCTCTGTGGCGCGTTCAAATGCGTTTGAGTGTCAAACTCGTTCTGTTGATTTGTTCTATGCTGACAGTGGCCCCGTTAATTTGGTCCACCGTGGTAAATTATTGACAGCAAAGTTCATAACACAAGTAGTTCGAATCCTTCGATCTTCAATAATGTCCGTAGACCGAAATCGTAACTTCGTTTACACTGAAGCGAATGGATCCTGGCAGGATCGCCAAAATGTCACGTAAAAATAATGGGAAAATAATAATAAAAAAATGTTGGGTTCTTGAACCAGAGTTCGAGGTACCTTTATTTTATAATAGGATTACAAGTGTGCGATTTGACCGTTACCGAAAGACTGAAAGACTCGATCAAGACACAGCCCTTCTAGATGTTCGTTTATCTTATGCCTATGTGCCGAATTCATATTCCTTTGTTTTGGGAGTCGGTGTCGTGTGCAAGGCTGTTCAGGTTTCCTGAGTCTGTTGGAGATATTTGTTGACGTTACATGTACGTCAAGACTGTGTAAGTGTCACGAGGCAAAACAATAATATGAGTCGCTCTCGATTTGCATCGTTCTCTAACTCATGCGCCGCTACATACTTATATAGCTATTATTTCTTACAACCTAGCGTATGCAGTTGTGTATGGGGCCTTAAGTTCACTGTTTATAGATACTGCTAGGAATTAATCGAACGAATTCAACGCAGTCGCGTTTACAGAGTTCCGTATTATCGGAAATGCCGAATTCGCGTGGTTTCGCTTTGACGTTCGTCCACGTTGACGATTGTTCAAAGAACAACCGAGAGGCCTCCGCGTCGCAGCTACGAAAGACATCGAAGCCGCGACACCCTTCAGTGACTTCCCTATCTTTTCCTAAAACCAAGGATGACGCAACTCAGGCAATCGTTACAAGCGTTCGAACTTCACATTTTCTTACCATACTATCAACAAAAAATGAAAGCTGGTTTTCAATGAGTCATTATATAATTATATGTCGGAGATGAAAGAACACCGGAGCCTTTGGAATTTTAGATAATCCCGCAACATTCTAACCTAGAGTCTACTATAGCTGTAATTGAACAATTGTAGTTATTCAATCCGATTGTAATTGTTCTAGATTAGTGACGGTGAGCTTTGGCTCGAGGTGACAGTCTGTCGCCCAACGTAGCCGCGGTCAAGGGATAAACGCTTTGCCTAACAAAGGTATGGAGTAATTCTATAGCTCTCCTTAAAAGAAATATTCGTGGCGACACGCGACAGTAAACATTCCAACGGTTTCTGTCCCGTGGCTCGCCACACGCAGACCCTATTCTTCGAGTAAGATGATTGCCAGATGTCGATGCGTCTCCGCAGTACATGTTCGGCTAGCTGGAGGGCCCGTTATAAATCTTAAGGTTTAGTTAACTAAAGTCCTTCAAACAGACAAACAGTCTTTGTCCCAACTACGGGAAGATAGGGGAGACATATTTTTCAACGAGCGGCGTCTCCCGCTAGCAACTTTCCCTCGAGGGCGGCTAACATCTTTTTCTAACCACCGATATGGAGATTGACCAATTAGCAGCAACGTCAATTTCCCTTACTTCCTAAACGAAGGCTTTCCTCGACGAATCCGATGATCTCGTGTCCTTAGACACACCCCATTATAGTTTTCCTCTGTGACATCGTCGGGACGGGACGGGCATTCTTTTACGCACTCCCGTCGACCAAAGAGTAACGTCTTTACGCTCAGCAATTATTTTTACGAGTCAGACTTAGATTCAGCGAGAACGCCCATCTGTCATCCCGTTGGCCGCGGATTCGTTATTGAACCGGAGACCACTGTCACTAGTGTCGCGGACGTCTCACCGCCGTGGTAGATTGTCAAAACCTGTGTTATTCATACCTGTGTCAATAAATCGTATCTTCGTTACACCGCAACGATGGCTACCTTCAATGAAGACTCCTCAAACACCGACAACCCTATCCCCAATGTCATTCCGACATATATATCCACCGAAAATGCGCTCTTGTAGACAAACGCTCGATTCGCGTCATAGCTTTTAAAGCTTGTCGCATCTCAATCCGTTGGAAAAAATTTTTCCTGTAGCATATTTTATTTTTACGAACCAACAAGGTCTTTGTTTATTTCCTTCTTTTTTTTTGCTCCAATTTCCCCATTGTTTTTTCAAGGATAGTATTTCAGAGCCACTAGTCAAGTTTATTGTAACAATAAACTTACGTTTCGGAAACATTTTGTGCTGTGAAACAGAATACACTAAAGTTTGAAGGTCACATCGATTTTCGAAAGTTTATAAATGGAGGTGTATGACAGTATCACCAGCTGTTGCTGTCCAAGTAACTCCAACATCGAAATACTACAACGATTCCAATCGAAAGCGCTAAGAGCCTTAATAGACGCACCTTGGTATGTTACCAACGAAACCATCCATCGCGACCTCAAGATACCTACAGTCAAAGAGGAAATAGCAAAATATAGCGACAGATATAGCAAAAGAGTCAAGAAACACCGAAACCCCCTAATCACTGGACTACTCGATACGACGGACCAGATTCGCAGGCTGAAGAGGCACTACTCGCTAGACCTAAACGTTAGATTCATTTAATTATCCAAATTAAGCATATGCACTTACTTATAATACTTATAAATTATACCTATCTATAATAAGTATTAACTTATTGTAAATAAACAGCCATGTCACTGCGCCACGCCGGAAAAATTACTGAAAATTCTCAACGCGAGAATTGATTGTAATTTCAACAAATAAATAAAAACAAAAAAAAAGCTGTTGCTGTCCCCAAGCGCCAAAATACGTTCTGACTACTATTTTATGTATCTCACAGAAGTATGTCTTCATTCATCATCTCCCATGCCATCCACCAACGTGTTCTTAACATGTTATCTCCTAGTAAAATATTGATGTTGAGTCAGATATCCAACTGAATAATCTTTTCGGTGTCTACTATAAGACATTTAAAACCAAGGCTCGTACACACGTGTGCTTATACGTCAGATGTAATACTTAACACGAAACCTGCTTATATTAATATTAAATTTATGCATAGTAGGATGTTCGACCTTTGTAAAAATGAAATTATAATACATACAGTTTCACCGTGGAAAAGTGAATCTTTCTAGCATGTCCACGCAAATGCAGCGGAGGGGAGGACTGTGCATGCACCAAACAACTTTACGTTCGTAATTTTTCACACAAATGTACAACTGTAGGGAAAAAATTATCTCTGATTTTTCGGATGTTAGGAATCGACAATATCGCATAACGGAATGCTGTGTTCTACGTATTCTATTTTTGTTACGAAAGTGGTACAAACGAAGTCCACGTAAGAATAGTACAACAAAATCGGTTGAGGTTAGGTTATCGTGCAGATATCGCGGCTTTTGCATTGGAAATCACGCAACTGCCAGTCTCGTCGTTCCTTGTAAACGAAAGAAAGGTATTGTAATCGGTCGGAATTAACATAAAACTCGTCGTTTCATGATAATACTGTGCATTCTGAATATGCTATGATTTGGTTTAAAATAATAAATAGTCCATTCTTGCATACTATTGCTCCAGCTTTACTTGTATTTTCGATATTGGTATAAATAGAAAGACAATTAATGTCGTTCGAGTCTATTTTCGGATCATTTATATTACGTTTAATCCATATAGTTATCATATGAGACATAGTATCGTAAAATTTGGAAGAATAAAACGTTCGTACAGGAAGTACATTTTATAAGAACTCCAACAAATCTGCGTGTGCACCTAAAATACAAACTGATAGTGATAGTGATTGTTCATAAGTTTATATACATTATCTAATGTCAATCGAAGGTATCAATTCTTTTTCTCCATAAGAGTACTTTTTCATTTATATGTGTTCAAAAATACATGTGTTCAACCGTGAAGCATATGTCACCTACAACGAAAAAGAGTTTTCCTATACTTAATATTTCCTTTATATACCTATGAAAGTCTATTCTTCGCGTAGTATGAAATTATGAATAAATCTGGAATATTGTTCAATCTGAAAAGAAAAATAACTTATTGACATCATTCATTGATACGAGATTCAGAATGTTTGTTTTGTCTTGCAGAAAAAGAAGGCAGCCCTCCCTTTCTTTTAATGTGAAATAGAAAGCGAAGATTTGAAAACAGATTTTTTGGAAATTTACTTGCAAATATCGTTTTCAATATCGTGATTTTCTTCCCAATGGTACTGTACTTTCAAATTTTCCAGTATCCCTCTAAAAACAAAAAGTCGAACCTCGTTATTGTTAACGTAGGCATTACAAGGAAGAGAAGTATTAGAAAGCAGCTCCTTTTTGTTATGGATTTCTTTATAATCATGTAAATAAGAAATTCCGGAAATTTTTTCCTAAAGAATTTAATTCTTGTGCTTTGATTGATAATTATTACACTACATACTAACTTTTCGCATACTGTTCGCGTCTAACAATTTCCTAATAATAACTACTTCAAAATAACATATGTTCTTGCACGAATTCAAAAGTACGTATGATACAATTACAATTGATTCTAAAATAATAATTATTTAAAGATATTAAGATACTAATTAAACGTTTCACTATATTTCAAAATCTGGAACAACAAATTTTTATTTATAAAAAATGAAACTGTGTTTATATATTCTTTGTCATGATGCTATTTCTTATTACCATGTCGACATTTTTTAAAATTCATTTTGTTATCTCTACGCAATATGAAAATTCATATACTGCTTAATATTTTTTACATATTATCCATCCACCGCATGATATCTCCTGAAAAATCAAAATATTAATGTTATATTATTACAATGCTTCTTAAATTTCAATTTTTGACAAATTTGAAATCCAATATATTTTGCACAATTATTATTTATCAAAAAATTCCAAGTTAGTAACTTTCTTTTCAAATGGCAAATAACATATACTTTGACTTACCTGTAAGTTTTTGTTCCTAATCATCATTTCCTCTTATAGAACATCATTATTGTTCTTATAATTACTACCAGTGTCATAGATATTGTAGTGGCTACAACTGAATTAATAGAAAATGATAAATAACTGTGTATAACACTAACACATAATTGTGTATAACAATGACAGATAACTTTTACTTACATATCAGTCGATAAGGGATTACTGTGATATCCTGTTGATGTTTCTTAAGGCACTTGATTAGGTGCGATACGGTATCATTCCTTATGGTATACTGTAGATAAGTATTTTAGAAAATAACAAGAATAAATCTAAATTATTCAGAGGTTCCAGTTTCGGCTTAGACATAAATACAGGACCATTTGCAAAGAAGAAAGGGTGCGTTTCTACAGCCTCGTTATAGTAACCATGAATACCAATCTCTGAATTACTGGTTACTAAACATAAATATCCTATAAAATTTAATATATTTCTTTAATTTTTAATACATACATGAGTTAGTAGTTCTAAATTATGAATCATCCTACCTGTGATATTACACTTTTCCTTATAATATCATCACTCGAGTGAACAACATTAAGATCATGTAAACCATGTCATCCTATCTTACTGTGAAGATACTTAGTTATGTTATCTAACATTATAAAAATATCATCAAATTCAAGTCCTTTTATTCACATCACATGGCCACGACGATCTGGTTCTTCGTTATATAATGTTCTAAAATTTGTCGTATATATAGGATGTACAAACCGTGATATCAAGGTATCAGTTCTTCCTTCCCAAGGGACAGTTTCATTAAAATTCTGATAGAATTAAAAATTAATTATTAATATTCTAACAATCATATATGTTAAATACATTATAGTCAACGATATATACCTGAGCGAATGTAGGGGTGATTCCTTGATAATTATAAATGTCATCAGCCCACATCATTGTGCCACTTCTTTGTACTCCAGCCTCTAGATTAACAGCCTAAACAAACATACGAAATTTTATAGAAGCTGTACAAAATATAGTATATATGCGCAATATTGAAGCGTTCAAGGGGATATAAAGGTAATGTACATCACATACACGTGTACTCTCATGCAACAAAATACAATTAGATTTAATAGTATAAGCTCTTTTATTCATCATAATAGATTGGAAATTTAAGTGTCTTACGAGGGTGAGTAAAAAGTTACCCGCTCTGTCGGTGTAGAATTTATTTTAAGCAATTGTCAAAAAAGACATACATCATTTTTTGACATAATCACTCGATTTCTGTATACACTTTGTCCATTTGCCGAAGGACCTTTATATTTTCTCATTAAAAAATGTTTTGGGCTGAGCTGCGAACCACGAATGCATCGTCGTCTTCACCTTTTCATCAGCTTTTTCGGCATCCATCTCGCACAAACTTTTTAAAATCCAAATCTGTCGTGTACTATTGCATAAGCAGAGCCGTGGCTGATTTGCAAATGATTTGCCACATTATCCACTGTCACTCGTCTATTCCATAGAGCATAAGTTCATGAGCACGTTCAATGTTGTCATCGTGGATGTGGACGGGCGTCCAGCTGTTTTTTCATAACACTTGTGCGATCTTCTTTGAACTTTTGTGCCCATTCAAACACACTTCGTGACAAAACACTTTCTCCATAATGTGCATTAAATCTTTGATAAATATAGGCATCAAACATAACCTCCGACCACAAGAAACGAATCACAGCATCCTGCACTGTTTTCCTGCAAATCACCATTGCAAAGCGCCATTACTCGCGCAACGGTCACAAACGAATTGACGTAACACAAAGAAACCTGCGCAGCAGCACTGAACAGATATTGACGTCATACGAAGAGTGCAGATGGATCAATACGGTCGACAGAAGTTTTAACTATCTGGAGTGCGGATAAATTTTTACTGAGAGTCGTATAGGAATCTATAATCTGTAAGTACACCTTTGGCTGAATGGAAATTTCTCTTACATATAGTCAAAAATGCAGAAACTGTGTATTGAATTGGAAAGTGATAAAAAATAAGTGAAGTTTCGAGGTTGCATGTGATTGCATGAGTACACAGGACGTTTTTAGCGAATAAAAAATAATTTTGAAAGACACGAGACTTATCTTGTATTTTATGCACTCTCTGTGTCCGAATTTCCAGAAGCTCTCTATCTTATGAAGTGTTTTAGATTAGCCGGAAAATTTTGTACGTACATACAAGAAGTATACGATCTAAGTGGAATATTCCATTATTCTCTTGATACAAAAGAAACGAAATTTACAGAACTTCTCAGAAAGTTGGTTTATTATTACCAAATTAATAGAATTAATATACGTTTATCATCTTTACATACCTAAGTTGTGGAGGTTTATCGTGCGTAAAAAATTAGTGTCGTTTCAAAGTTACATTTCGTACATTTTAAGCCTATAATTTGTAACGTACAAAACAATGTAAATTTGAGCTGTTTCTTATCTCCACAATAAGAAAATCCAACTTTACGTTTTTTACACAATGATATTTATGGAACAGTAATATCATATTATTGCATCGCTTGGAGAATGAAGTCAAGGTACGATGTGACCCTAGTGTAAACGCTGGGATACCCAGCTGTGCCGCACTTATAAGCATAAGACACAATACCTATTAAATACGAGGTTAATTCATGTTGTATCAGCAGTGATCCGCCGCGGTCAGCCTGAAAGGATCGTTAAATTTTTAATCAAAGATACTGAAATATATCGATCGAATTGTATTGAAATTATACTTATATACAGTAATAATCTTCTATTGATTTGTGTATTGAAATACTCCAATTTATAACGTACATGTTATATGTATTTTGAGCAAAACTAAGATTAGAGGAAATTAGATTAAATACCATAACGAGGTGTGAGAAGTGGGCAAAACTATTAAATTGTGTTTATCTATTATTTTTAATGTTTAAGACGTCGATTTGATGTTAATTCGAATCGACGTGTCTTCAGATACCGTATAGTTTGTAGTAACTCTGTAACTTAATTACCGTACAAGAATCCTCTCCACCCTGAGCATGTTCGGCGCATATTATACCATCAGTGATATCAGGTGCATTAGGAAATTTGGAATAAGCTATTTTGCATTCGGCGTTCTTAATCACTGGCATTTGTACTTCCATTAATGCATTACGTCGTGGTCGTCCTACGAAGAAAATAAGAAAGATATTTAAGACTGGAACTATTTAATTTTATTATAAAATTGATATCACTTACTATATCTTAATGCTCCCGATCCAGCAACAAGGGGGTTATAGCCGACGAAGTTGCTCTTTCGTAGGGGCTCTTTCGTACAAATGGGATATACGTACCCTGAAAAATAAAAAAATAAATGAAAATGCAGGAAACTAATGACCAAAAGTATGAGAAAGAATTATACACGCTTTATGACACAATATATGTGTACAGTAAGAAATTTCAGGATATGATACTTCAGTAATACTCAATAGCATATATATATATATATATATATATATATTTGAGGACTTACTCGAAAATGGCACCTCCTCCACCAATCTAAGAATGGCAATATTATGATTGTGTATGTTTTCTATTCCATCCATATGTGCACAATGTGCTGCGGTCAAAACATGCCTAGCCGATATCAGGGAACCTCCGCACTTCCATAGTGGTTTGTCTGGGTTTCGGGGATTACGAAAACCTAATGCAGCGATTCATGGCCAAGCGCCTAAAATGCAATAGTCATAGTTGTGAATATACATAATTTTTTCTCACATAACGAGTAACAACGATTATTACCTATTCGAAATTCGATCATACAGCAGACGATAAGTACATACGTACAAATACTCTGAAACAGAGATTTGATAAAGACAGAAATTAAATTTTTATTCCAGTGGAATACAAATTATTAAATAATTCTATATAATTTCTATTTGAACTATACTGAACTATAAAGTTCAAACGTGTAATTTCTGCCCTAACAGTTTTTGATCTCTATCCATATTATTACTCCTATATCAATTTTTTATTTCAAGCAAAAAGATACTCTTCCTAACATGAAGTAAAAGAAAGAAATAATTCAAGTTAATAAGTAAAGTTACTACCGATAAAATCATAGCATTATTATTTAGTCTAATTGAAATGTACATTGATGTGCTGTTTAATGCCTTTAAAGTTCATTCTTTGCAGTAAATGGCTTATTATTAATCGGAAAGAAAGACATAAAACGTACCAAGTTCAGCTGGTTTACCATCGACCACCCTGGTATGAGAGACGTTGCTAAAACCTCAGTATGGTGGTCGCAAAGCCTTATACTTATACACAGTTTTTATTAAAATTTCTCTCTTCTCTTTGTTTGGATCGTTCGGACAGCAAACGATCGTAACATTGCCCTGGTATCTGCACACTGATCGTCTATAAAAATCGGTGGCTGTACGGTACTGTATCTGCCATATTTCTTGCAGAGGTTTACATTTTCTGTAGTCAAGGCACCTGCCTTCTTGATTGTCCGGTGTGGTACATTCTGGATCAAACAATTTTAAAACATTTATACAGTTCAAAGATGCGTAAGAAAGCGACACCGATTACTCAACTTTCGAAGTAAAAAGCCGATCGAGTCCACCGGATTGCCCTACAGACACGTATTAATCCGTAAGAGTTAGTCATCATGTTGATAATAATTATCTAAAGAAACTTTTCACGTGAAAATATAAAATTTTAATTGATTAGATATTGTGTTAGCCATACTTAAGAAAGAAAATGAAAATGAATGAAATGAAAGAAAAGGACTACCTTCAACCTCATTTTTTAAATAAACACTTTGTCAGTTTTGCGGTAAATAAGTTCTTAGGAATTCAGGACAGTTTTTAGTGAATCATTTTGTTTCGACCGTTCGCGGAGAGACGCGATCGCGAGATAGCACGTCAACGAGAGTTGTAATTTCCCGTTACGATTAAATAATCGACGCCACGAACTGATCAGTTCAGTAGTTCAATGAAATTCCACAGAATTAACACAAATAAATTAATGTTTATTTCAACAACTTATTAACTAGAAAGATATAAATGGAACAAAAAAAATGTAACTGCGTTTTGGTTGATAAGTAATGCGCGACATACCACCTGTGTTGACGGTTCGACTTCTCGAAAAGTTCTGAACGCCTTTCGATTTTTTTCGTTTTTTCTGGAAGGCGACCCCCACTACGTTCGGATCACGCCACATTCTTTTACGCGAGGTAAAATAACGACCACGAGTCGACGTTTCTGGAAGTCGCCCTGCTTAATGAATCATGCGCTTGCCACTACAATGTTTGTTTGCCGGGCAGACGCGACGGTCCGTCTGCGACATTATAGTGCCGCGATCGATAGTTAAGAATATGACCTATGGTAAGCCGCATGGCGTAACATTCTCCCCCCGTTGAGAGGGTACCGATCAAACTAGCGAGGTGTGGTTGAAGTTCCCATCTTATTTCGTCTCGGTGGCTAGTTGTTCGGGTTTCTCGAGATCGGGTTGAATTGGCAGTGGGACAAGCCTTTTGACGCCCCGATCCAAAATGCTTTTTGCCGTCTGAACTGTAGCTGTCCGGATGACACTGTCACGACCGGCATACTTCAAATCCGACGGACTGACGATAGAGATAAAGCACTCGGCGACAATGTATATCGCTGAAGTGCCTAATGAACCATCAACATCCCAACGGTCCTTCCACCGAAGGTTCTAGAAGAAAGAGCACGTGGCAACGGTCGCGGACGCCTAGCAAATGCATGGACGGTGGGGATGTTGAGGGATGACAAAAGAAAGTAATCGGATCCGATCGAAAGTAAAATCATAAGAGTCAGTCTTAAAAAGTCACGCCCAGAGTTCGGAAGTAGATTGTAAAGTGTATTGATGTTAGAAAAAAAATAAAGTTTTCTTTTTTTTATTTTTTACCTCAAATTCCTTTTTTATTTTGTTATTTTACGTGACAACACCATCGGCGCCTGGATGAACTCGGCCCAGAGGCCAATGCATGGAGGGAACGTTGTCCTCTCTGAGGATGACGATTGTGCCCTTTTGGATGCTGTGTCCACCCTTGCTCCATTTATTGCGGTTGGTTAGCTCGTTCAAATACTCCTTATGCCAGCGGTTCCAAAAATGTTGTTTAAGCTGTTGGATATGCTGCCATTTGGAGAGTCGGTTCGATGGAATGTCTCTGAAATCTCGATCACGTAAGCACATTAATGAATCGCCAATGAGGAAATGTCCGGGAGTGAGGGCTAGGAGATCATTTGGATCGGTGGAGATAGGAGTTAGCGGGCGGGAATTGAGGACTGCTTCTATTTCTATGATAAGAGTATTACGGTGTTAAGCTCATATGTTTCTGTTTCTCCACTCGCGCTGCGCCATAATATCCTTTGATATTTCCGATCCTCTGGTCGTACGAGGAATTGCCGATACATTTTCTCGATCTCGCCAGTGAGTACGTACTGATGAGCGCGGAATCTAATTAATATACAAAATAAATTGTGAATTGATTCGAGAATATAGGATTTCCCCATTTTCATGATTATCGTGATTTTTGTATAAATATATTTTTGAAGATACTAATAATTAGGTACTTATAAATTAGTATTATCAATTATTTTGCATTTATAATTCCGCCTCTAGTATAAGTGTTAATTGAAAACTAACTTTATGTTTCAAAAAGTACTAGCAAAGTCGTTGAGTAACAAGCCACTGATGCTAACACAAATAGCATTGTCGTAATTAAATATTTCTAAATATTCATTTTTCATTTTGAACCTGTAGAAACAATTTATTATATATACTATTAGCTAAGTAATTGCATATTTAATTAAGTCGAAATATAAAACTTAGTTATTTTAATAATTTAAAAAATAAAAAACTGACAAACATTTCAATTTAATTTATGGTTGGAACAAAAGACATTTCATTAATTGAAATATTGTAACGCAGAGTACTTTCCAAAATACGCCGAGAGTATTCCTGATGGTGAAACGAGCGTTGCTTCATCGAACGCAGCTAAAGAAAACAACATCTATGTAGTTGGTGGTACGATGCCTGAAATAGAGGGCGATAAATTGTACAATACCTGTACTATTTGGGGTCCCGATGGAACTTTGATAGCAAAACACCGAAAGGTAAGTAATATATTCCTTTATGGCTTTGAATTTGAAAATATTGGGGCGAAGAAAGTGACTCTATCTAGGAATAATTTAGGAATATACATATGTACATACGTATACTATAACCAATTCTATAATTTACGGTTTATAAAATACGTTATGATACGGGAAACGCCCATTTTTGTTGTAATGTGTTTGTGTTGTATAAATTTTTCAAATACTTAAAATATTATTATACTTATTTTTTCTCCTTTTTAAACATTATTAAATGATAAGATTTTTTAATAAAAGAAAGTGATAAAAACGCTGTCAGTTATTAAATAAAAAATAATTAAAGTTTAGGAGTTGGTAACTTTGATATTAAATTACAAAAGTTGCAGCAATAGAATTAGCGACTACATTTTTATGTTATTAGGTACATCTATTCGACATCGACATTCCTAATAAGATTACTTTTCGAGAGAGTGATTCACTCAGTCCTGGTAACTCCCTAACGACGTTCGATGTGAAGGGCTGCAAAATAGGTATTGGCATTTGCTATGATATTAGATTCGAGGAAATGGCACGCATTTATCGGAACAAAGGTACAGTAACTTAATCGATCAATACTTAACTAGCAAAAAATTAAATATCTTTCTTAAATATATTCTATATAAAATTAATATAATCTGTAACTCTGTATAAACAGAAGCTTAATTTAAAAAAACCAGTATATTTGCTGAAAATGAAACAAATAAAAGAATTAAAAGCACAATAAGAGGACTGTCCTCGCATATTCAGAAATGATGGAATGTGAACCGTGCAACTACGAAGTTAATTGGTATTCGGTAGCTTCATATTTCCTGCTTCTCTGGGTTAGGTTGCCAAATGCTGATATATCCAGCGGCATTCAATATGACCACTGGACCACTGCACTGGTCATTACTTCAGCGTTTCAGAGCGAATGATAATCAATTATACGTTGCCTGCATATCACCGGCTCGTGTTCCTTAAGCAAGTTACGTCGCATGGGGACATACACAGTTGACCAATCCCTGGGGAAAGATTCTTTACGATTTGGAAACTCAAGAGAATATGGCAGTCACCGATATCAAAAAAAAAAAAAAAAAAAAAAAAAAAAAAAAAAAAAAAAAAAAAAAAAAAAAAAAAACTGGCGAACCGTGTGTTACCACAACGAGACACGCGATGCTATTTGTCGCTTTAAATTGTGCCGCAACTCGTTTTTGAGATCTTTGCCAGGGGCGCGTTAAAACATGCTGAAAATATATTTCTGGCTTTTCTGGGGTTTAACTGAAATATGACAAATAACGTTGTAAAACATATGTACTTATGACTTACAGAGTAATTGAGTGTACAAAATATATAGTATACAAAATAGCCAGCGATTTAGGGCTTTAAAAGATCAAAAGGAAAGAAAAGGAAAGAAAAGAAGAAAGATAATATATTGTGGCAGTCTAAGTCGATCTAAGAAAATAGATAAAGGGAGGGAGGGGCAAAGCTAGTTAATCTGGAAAGAATCCAAGCGTCAATTTCAAGCATTTACAGAGAATCAAGCGGGCTGGTTAAAGTCGTGAGTTGAGCAATTATCCCGCGTTAGGTTCAATCAGGTTAGTCCCACGCGAAATTGATCCAACCATGCGAAAACGAGTGTATTCTGATTTCTGTCGCAGATACTTCTGGCTAGTGCAGTACCTACACGGTGGTTGTTGAAATAGCCGCTTCTCATCTATTTTCCCTAGCGCGGACATCATCCTTTGATCCCTTACGACTAACGAAGTTTTCTAAGATGTACGGCAGTTTGAGATTCTACTTGAAAATGATCATGATTGCGGTCTGTGTGTCGTCTGCTCTTCTTTTTGTCCTTCCGTTAAAGACTGGTAAGTTGATACTGATTAATTATGCGATCGAAACCCTATATAATGGCTACAAAAATGCCGCTAATATAATATTCCTTCTTTCTTGTATCTTCTTTCTTGTATCTTCTTTCTTGTATATATATCTTGTATATATATATATATATATATATATATATATATATATATATATATATATATATATATATATATATATATATATATATATATATATATATATATATATATATGTCGGGTCACGATTCGAATTTTGGGCGCGCGACGACTCTTCGTGTGGACTAGCCATCGTTTCACAAAGCCGAGATTTTATTTAGACATATATACAGGTCTATCACTAAGCTTAACAAATAATAAGTACAACTAATAATAAGTCTAACAAACACTAAGCCTAATGAATAATACGATGTACGAATAATTAAATTAAATAATACTATTAGCAATGTTTGAGTTCAAACGAATCCACGATCACCGGGATAACTCCTTACTAAGCGAAACTAACTTAGACGCAAATGCGATCGTCGAAAATGCTCGATGTATCACTGCGCCAAATACGATAAGGATAGGTTCGACAAAAACAAAGCTAAAATAGTTAGGTTCAACCTTGGCGATTTCGTGTTACGTAAAAACGAGGAAAGAAACCAGACGAAGTTAGATCCGAAATTCAGGGGTCCATTCGTAATAGCCGAGATTTTGGAAGGAGATAGATATACCCTAAAAACCTTAGACGGTAAACGATCATATAAGGACAGACACGACAGACTGAGAAAAATGCCAGAAGGTTGCGTCCCTGCTGAGTTAGACGTCTGCGGTGATGACAACGGCGGTGATAATAACGATGCAAGTACACTGACCTCAGAGGATCATTAACACTGCGTTGTGGTCATAGTAATACACCGAGTGGTTTTATGTGCTTTTGTTGTAACCCGTTGAGTGGGTTGATGTGTTTTTGTTGTAACCCGTTGAGTGGGTTGATGTGTTTTTGTTGTAACCCGTTGAGTGGGTTGATGTGTTTTTGTTGTAACCCGTTGAGTGGGTTGATGTGTTTTTGTTGTAACCCGTTGAGTGGGTTGATGTGTTTTTGTTGTAACCCGTTGAGTGGGTTGATGTGTTTTTGTTGTAACCCGTTGAGAGGGTTGATGTGTTTTTGTTGTAACCCGTTGAGTGGGTTGATGTGCTTTTTGTTGTAACCCGTTGAGTGGGGTTACGTGCTTTTGTTGTAACCCGTTGAGTGGGGTTACGTGCTTTTGTTGTAACCCGTTGAGTGGGCTTACGTGCTTTCTGGGTGTAATGCACCCAACGTGGCAATATGATCCAACAAACTGAGGTTCACCGGTGTACGAAATCGAAAATGATCTGTTGTGTCATTACGGTCTGGCTGGCGACTCACAGAACGCACCTAACACTTTGAATACAAATTATAACATTACAAATTCCTATTCTCTTTTATTTTTCTGTTGTCAAACCTCCGAACGAAACTTTGTTATTGCACTGGACCCTTGACTTACTTGGACATTTAGTTAAATCGCAAATAATGTCAGTTGTATCGAATCTAATGTAAGAAATACGATATTTTAGTTACACACGAGGACGTGTGATAGTCAGGATGGCCGTGTCGGAGATGAAAGAACACCGGAGCCTTTGGAATTTTGGATAATCCCGCAACATTGTAACCTAGAGTCTACTATAGCTGTAATTGAACAATTGTAGTTATTCAACCCGATTGTAATTATTCGAGAATTGTGATAATGAGCTTGGGTTCGAGGCGACAGTCAGTCGCCGAACGTAGCCGCGGTCACGGGATGAACGCTTTGCCTAACAAAGGTATGAAGTAATTCTATAGCTCTCCTTAAAAGAAATATTTGTGGCGACACGCGACAGTAAACATTCCAACGGTTTCTGTCCCGTGGCTCGCCACGTGCAGACCCTATTCTTCGAGTAAGATGATTGCCAGATGTCGATGCGTCTCCGCAGTACATGTTCGGCTAGCCCGAGGGCCCGTTATAAATCTTAAGGTTTAGTTAACTAAAGTCCTTCAAACAGACAAACAGTCTTTGTCCCAACTACGGGAAGATAGGGAAGACATATTTTTCAACGAGCGGCGTCTCCCACTAGCAACTTTCCCTCGAGGGCGGCTAGCATCCTTTTCTAACCACCGATATGGAGATTAACCAATTAGCAGCAACACTTTCTGAACGAAGGCTTTTCTCGACGAATCCGATGATCTCGTATCCTTAGACACACCCCGTTATAGTTTTCCTGTGTGGCATCATCGGGACGGGAAAGGCTTTCTCGCTCGCGATCTCATCGATCCAAGAGTAACGCCTTCGCGATCAGTGATTATTCTCAGACTTAGACTTTGTGAGTACGTTCTGTTGTCATCCCGTTGACCGCGGATTCGTTATTGAACCTAGGATCATTGTCATTAGTATCTCGAGCACCTAACTACCGCGGTTACTTGTCCGGTTCTATAATAATCGTATTTGCACTAGTCAATGTCTTCTCCATTGCATAACGACAACGTGTAACCCAAACGAAGATTCGTTTCACGCCCCTAACCCTAATTCTAATGTAAACCCGATATATATATATATATATATATATATATATATGTATGTATAAGATTTATAAAATGAATGCTCGGTAAAATGTCTGTGATAAATAATAGCAATTAAAATGGAAAAATTTTTAATTGCATTGCTTCGACTATACATATACATATACTTAATGTGACTTACTTTGTATGAGAAAAATTCTGTTTGCCAATTCGATATCGAGAGCTGATAATGCTAACATACGATGAAACGATAACAGAAGAATCCGAATATTCAGAACTTTTCACGATATATGTTAAATAATATTATGAAATAAATTAAATAATTACCCCGCATTGCTTCCAGCGTACGTGTTCACGATTCTCGGCGAAACCGAATATGGCAGCAGGAAATCAACCAATCACAACTTCGGAAGAAAGTAAAGCGCGGGAAGAAATCGCGGCATCCAGCTTCCTGCGAATCTATTCTCGATCTCGATGTAAGCAGTAATCTTTCGATAATCGTTTTGCAAAATGGCGTGTCTTAAACGAAGTGTATAGTAAAATTCGTATTTGAGAGACGCATAAATAAACGATATCAGGCTATTTCCCGCGAGAAATTCACGTTCGGTTGCAACATAACATGTCACGTATGTATTTTCGTCGAAAACTGATTTCGAGGGACGTGTATATGTGCGTATCAAGTTACTTGGCGAAAGTTCAACGACAGACTGTGACTTTAAAACAGTATGTATGCCTATGTTTGTTGTCCGAGAATTGGAAGAATCTGTCATGTTTTGTTTACGTCGGCTGTAATGGAGTGGTGTTTTTGTCTTGTGGTAACTGAATGTCTCAAACAACAAACTCGAGATTTCAATCGATCTTCGAAAAGAAGTCATACCCATTGGCCTTGGGTGAGTTGTGATTTCATTAACTTTTTAATTCATAATTGATAACATAAGGTTATTGTAAGACCGATGAAAATATGGATAGCAACCAATTGCAATTGAATATCTGGCCTGTCTTGCACTATTGAAATTTTGCAAGTCACTAAAGTTACCAGCATTAATATGTTCCCTTGCACAAGTTTGACGATAAAACAAATGAAATTTTACTATTTGCAAGTTATTTGATTATTGTATTTAACGAAAAATTATAAAATCATAAAATAGAATTCTATATAACCTGTAAATCGTAACTTGTCAATCTACTAGTACATATATTATAAATTGGTAAACTTTTGTGTGTGGGGGAGGGGGTGCTAGATGTAACACTGATACGACATTTTGAAAAAATATTTAATTATAATCATGAAAGGCGTTATTGAAATATTGAGTTTTTATTAATGTTCCTTGCAACTTCGAGTTTGCGTACTATATTTAAAATGTACATAAGATATAAAGTATATTGACAAGTAACAGTCACAAAATTGTTTCAAATGAGGATAATCATCCTAATATCAACTTATCAATTGTGATCTGATAAACAAGAATTCAAAATACAGTTAAACTGTGTTCTACATACAATAATCTTTTTCGGAGGAGATTTAAATATATGAACATATTGTGATATTTTGTCCATAATAACATGAATAATATAAAGTTTCGTATTACATATACTCTATTTTTTAATATATTCTGCATATCTCATTTTATGACAACAGACAAGCAAACTATATTCCCATTATAAGCTTCGCTCTAATTTCGCATCGTTTCACCTGAATATATCGTGAAATTTCATCCCGTCAAAATTTTGCGTCAATCTTTTTTATCTTAAAGGATTAAAGACAGTTGCAAAACGCCACGGTGTTTCGGGGTTTGTTTAAATTTCCGCCAAATGAAAAAGAAGTTTCGCGAAAAATGGTAGTTACTAACGGCACGTCTGGTTACAATTTTCGTTTACAATTCTTTTGGCGAGTAAATATGACGTACTGGGTCGATACTAAGTAGTCGGTTGTCCCTGAAATTTGAACTGTTGAGAACGAGGTAATAACAGGGCGACTGGTTTGTTGCTGTGTAACGTATACACGTTTCTGAATAGTTTTCTACTTTAAATGAAATTAACTGCTACCCGACGGAGTTTCGACGTAGCGATAAACACGCCACTGAAAAAAGCGACGAATGGGAATGGAAAATACGTAAAGATTTTTTTGACAAAATAAAGAATCATTTTGTCAGATTTCAAGAAGAGTTTGGGTAAATTCAATTTATGCTCTTTGCTACTTGACTTATGTTTATAACACTAAAAGTTATCTTTACAAGCAGCGAAGTGATTTAGTTTCATCCGTAGTTCGGTTGCTTCCAATTTTTTCATTTTCACATTGTGTAAATTTCGACCAATTGCGGGGAGACGTAATCGCGAGGAGAGACGTCAACGGGGGTCGTAAATCCCCGTTACGATTATAACAATCGACACCACGAATTGATCGATCCCCTGATTTCCGTTGAGATAATAGGGGTGATTGAGTTTGTATAACACTGTGATTCACAGAATTATAAATTATATATTTCCAACACTTAGATTACACTGACGTAGAGAAATAAATAGTTAACAACTTGTCGCATGAAGATGCGATAGATATGTACGCTAGAGCAGGGCTCTTATAATGGAAATTAATGTATTAATGGACTTAGCACTATAATATATTTAGGAGAGAAGATGTGTGTTCGACAACACCGAGAACCGACAAAAGATTTGCGTGAAGTATGCGACTCTCGCGCTATGTGTAGACTGCCGCGTTAGGCGTTAGTTTTTAGACTGTCTGTCGCTCTTTTTCTAATACGGAAGAAAAGTTCGGTGTGGGTGTGCCCCTGTGCCTAAAGAACGCGGATTCGTTGTTCCCACTTTCGTTAGAAAAAGTGAGGGCCACGAAGCGCGGTGTCGATTGGTCATGACCTGCACTACTGCTCGAAGGGATGAGTATCGAGTCTCCTACCATCGTGGTGGATAGATGACTGTGTGCGTGAGAAAAACCTAGCTTGTTTTATTACAGGGCTATTCGGATTTTCCTAATGGGTGCATACCCGCTTTCTCCGTGTTTTAAGTGCGATTAATAAACCCAAGGACCTCTCTAAAAACCGACTGTGTTTCGAGAATATTTTTAAGCTTTAGAAATTCTTCAAGACAAACGGATTGAAGACACATGGCGAAACAATACAGGGAAGTGAAAGTTATGGTGGGTCCTTAGGTTTATTGAGGGTCGAAGTGACGTTACGCAGGTCGGTTGTTGTCCGGTCGCGCGGGCTGGCGTGCAGATGTTTTAGGCGGCGTAACACATTGCGTATTACAATATTGATGTTAAAATATTATTATAGAAAAACATGTTAGCAACTTAATTTTCTATTTGTTCGTTTCTCTGTTTTCCTTATTCTGTTTTTGGATTTGTGGTGGATGATTTAAATAATGACGTGACGAGTTGATACTTGATATTGTCAAATATATTTAAAATTATTCTAAATACAGAATTAATCGCACGGGAGACAAAGATTTTGTAACGAATCCTAGCGGCTGCCATTTGTCGTTCACGCGCTGTTGCCGATACCGAATGCGCTAATGTCACGTAAAATAACAAAATAAAAAAAGAAATTTGAGGTGTAAATAAAAAAAAGAAACTTTATTTTTTTTCTAACAACAATTCACTTTACAATCCACTTCCAAACTCTAGGCGTGACTTTCCAAGACTGAAGCTCTTATGATTTGACTTTCGATCGAATCCGATTATTTTCTTTTGTCATCCCTCAACATCCCCACCATGCATTTGCATTTGCTAGGCGTCCGCGACCGTTGCCACGTGCTCTTTCTTCTAGAACCTTCGGCGGAAGGACCGTTGGGATGTTGATGGTTCATTAGACACTTCAGCGATATTGCCGCCGATTGTCGCCGAGTGCCGCCACATCTTTATCTCCATCGTCAGTCCATCGGATTTGAAGTATGCCGGTCGTGACACTAACATTGTGGCGTCAGAGACGATGCGTTTTGACTCGCGAAAGGCGTTTTCGGTTTGCTTCGACCACTCGATTCGCCGCGAACAGCTCGTACGTATCTTTGTTCGCGGATCCGCGTAGTTTGTTGCACGAGTATACGTTTATATTGACACCGGTGTTCACAAGAAAAGAGATCCTTGGTGCCCTGTCCGTCACGAAAATGCGATGGGATACTAAAGCCATCGCCACATGCCGCGTTTACGGACGGCTGGTCTCGTTTCACTGGGTCCAGTTGCAAGGGGCCCGGCACTTCCTTGCGCGGTCTCGAAAGGTCTCGTGGTAATAGCAGAGACCAGACTTCTGCGGTCTGTCCTTCGAACTTGATATCAATCTTGCCTTCCGTATGTAGAATAACGATGTGAGGTGGATAGTGGGTGAAGGTGCCCACAAGAAATACTCTTGATGTTCAACAAAAAAGTTAATTAAATTATTAACAATCAACAGTCAACAATTTATGATCAACAATTAACGACTAACGATTAACTGTCAACAACAATTAACGATTAACGATGAACGATCAAAAACAATTAACGATTAACGATGAACAACGATTAACGATTAACGATTAACTATCAAGAGTCAATAATCACGTATCTCTAATTGTGTTTGCTTCGCTATGACGCTTAACCTTTCGCACTCCGCAGCTCGGGGCAGAATGAATCTTTGATTCGAAACCAAATGGATTCTTTTCTTTGTTGCCCCTCGATATCTCCACTACGCACGCGTTTATTAGATGTCCGCAACGGTTGCCGCGTATGCATTCTTCCGAATATTCGGCGAAAGAACTGTAGGGATATCAATGGTACATTAGGCGTGTCGGCCTTACGCTTTGAAGGTATAGCGCTTTGTGTCGCGAAGCCGTTGGAAAGTTCCATGGTCGAGTGCCACCACAGATGCATGACGATTAGATACAAACGCTTCAAGTATTACAATTAATAGCTGATACAATTGCAACAAAACAGATGTCCTTTATGCAAGACTACTGAAATTACACAGCTACAATAAAATAAGGAATACGTCTGTACTATGGGAAACATAAATAAATATACACATAGTAGCTTATACAACATGTATGTGGAGGACGATTAAACGCGTTGTTGATTAATGACCAGACGAGTTGATACTTAGTGTAGTCAAATGTATTTAAAATTATTTGCAGTACAGAATTAGTCGTCGTTCGCTTAGTGTTGCTCGATATGTGTATACAAGGTAATGCTTACGTTCGTTCGATATTAATTCGCTATAAGAATGTTCGATACTAACTGTCTTAACGATCGTGTTCTTTTATTTATACTCGGGGGAGTATCGAAAACTTTAAATTCAACCTCGGTTGACGATTGCACGCAGCGGCAACATTGTTTTGCCCGGAGTTTGTTTATCGTTACGCTTTGCTTGTCACGTAAAAGTAATGGGAAAATAATAATAAAAAAATGTTGGGTTCTTGAACCAGAGTTCGAGATACCTCTATTCTATAATAGGATTACAAGTGTGCGATTAAACTGTTACCGAAAGACTGAAGCCTCGATCAAGAACCAGCCCTTCTAGATGTTCGTTTATCTTATGCCTACGTGCCGAATTCATAATCCTTTATTTTGGGAGTCGGTGTCGTGTGCAAGGCGGTTCAGGTTTCCTGAGTCGGTTGGACATATTTGTTGACGTTACATTCCCCCAGTGTTAGAGTGCGGCTGGTCCTCCAGACTCTTATTTTCGGTGTAGTGCCTCCTTTTGTATGCCCTTTTGGAATCTTACATGCCTTGCTTCGAGGATGACTGAATTGGTGTCTTCAGGTAATTCTCGTAATGGTTGTATTTCAGGTGTGGAATATGTGTTTAAAGGTGCGCTCTATTGGTCTAGAGATATTGCTTATACCTGTGTCTTTTTTTTTCTTTGGTTTTACAACATAATACGCGAATACATAATTTGGAAGGTAGGCATTTGCTTATAATATCGAATAATCCTATTTTGTTAAATATACATATGTTCCTAGTAATGCTAGATCAATATAACTAATAATTTATAAGACACTTAGTTCCTATTTCTTAAGACTTCTAATTCTATGTTCATAATTAAGAGAGTTTACTTCGTTGGAAATTTGATTGAGGTGCATTCTATACGATTATACATTATTAATGATTTTTGGAGCGTTTTCAATTTTTGTTAGGATTTCTTCTAGACTGTCAGTTAAGGGTAAAGCTATAGTTTTGAAATTTGTTTTGTAAGTTATATTGGTTTTTAAGTTATTGTTTTCATCAAAAAATTTATCTATATTTTTATTCATTAATTCTAAATTATCGTTATCCAGAGTTACAAATAGACTTCTAGAAATGGATCCAACAAAATTCAATGAGCCTCTTCGGTAACAAGTGTGTGTCATAAATTTAATATGCATGATTACATTGTCTAAATTTCTTTTGCGAGCGCGTGTAATCATTTCATTGGAATACGGGCATTCACTTTTAAAATGTTCTGTTAACATTAGTCTAAATCTTTTAATTTCGCTGAGTTTTGCATATATATCCTTAATGTCTAAACCTATAATTACGTTTACGGATTCGCTATATAAGTATGCATGAGCTAATTTTTCTTGATATATAGAACTACCATTAAGGGGTATAACGTTTAGCTTAGCTAACTATGAAGAAGGTGAAGATCGTCCTGGAAAGTAAGGTTTAATACGGTTACCATGTATTTTCCTAATCGAGTGATTTACTATTATTTCATAATAAGGGGTTTTTCACTTTTTCAATGGTGTATGGCCCTGGCCATTCAGTATCTATCTTGTGTTCTTTATGATCGTTATGAATTAATACTAAATGTCCTTCTTTAAAAATAGATTGAGGTTTGGCAATTTTAGAGAAGTTTCTAATAAATTTTCTATAGTATCCAGCTAGCCCAAGGAATGATTTTACATCTGTAGGATTTTTTGGTAGTTTGAAATTCTTTACTGCTTCTATCTTTTTAGGGTTAGGTTTTACTCCATCTGCTGTCACTACATGTCCTAGATATTCTAATTCGGGCTTTAAGAATTCACATTTATCTGGTTGTATTCTTAGACCTACTTTCCCGAGTCTTTGGAATATAATGACTAAGTTTTTAGTATGTTCTTCCATCGATTGCCCGAATATAATGATATCATCGAGATAAACGAAACAATGATTGTTAATCAAACCTCTTAACGTGGTATCCATCATTCTTTGAAAGGTAGCAGGTGCGTTCTTGAGCCCGAATGGCATTCTATTATAGTGGAAGTGTTCTTATGGTGTGCTAAATGTAGTGTATTTCTTTGAATTCTCGTCCATGGGTATTTGATGGAACCCTGAGGATAAGTCTAAAGAGGAGAAATATTTCTTATTTCCTAGCTGTGATAGTATATCGTTAATGTCAGGTAGTGGATACACGTCTTGGTCTGTTAGTTCGTTTAACTTCCTAAAGTCAATCACTACTCGCCACTTTTGTTTCCCTGATGCGTCGATTTTCTTTGGAACGACCCAGACAGGAGAGTTATAGGGAGAGTCGGAGGGTTCTATAATCTCTTTGTTTAACATTTCAGTCATCTGTTTATTTATTTCGGTTTTATGATGTTCGGGAGGACGGTAGGATTTTACGTTGATGATCTTGTTACGTAGATGATACATTTACACTGTACACGTGAATGTGTGTGTAAGCGTCAGAGGGCGTCCAGGTCTCAGTAGAGACAAAAGACGATTGGAGGCTGTTAGGAGAATCTAGAGGAGGTGGTTGACAACAAGCGTGCGTGCAAGAAGGTTATCGAAGTCTTCAGAGTGTAATATATATATGTATAGCTGTTGTGTGCGAAATAAAGTAAACTATTTGTATTTTCGAATCCTCTCTATACCTTAACATGGTAGCAGAGCGTGGTTACTAGTTTTGCAAGCTATTTAGTGCGTGGTTTTTAGTCTTGCGAGTTTAGTAAGGGAAGAAACGTTCAAAGAATATAAAATAAAAGAAAAAATACTTCAAGCACGTAGGAACGCTTGAGTAAAGAATAGGAAATCAATTAAAATGGAGAGATCGGAAATTATGCTATCGATATTCGATGGTGAGGGTTACGGTATGTGGAAGAAAAGAATAACAATGTTTCTGAGATATAAAGAATGTGATATTGTTATAACTAGAGTGAAGACTGAAACAGACAATCCAGACTGGGATAAAAAGGATCTGAAGGCGATAAATATAATTTACAGTGCCTTCTCAAATAGACAATTAGAATATATTAGGGAAGAAAAAACAGCGTATGAAATAATGAAAAAGTTCGACGAAGTGTACTTGAAAGAATCGACGGCACTAGATCGTGTGCAGAAGGAGATTGGAGAAGATAAGTCTTGATAAATACAGTGATTCAGCATCGTTTTTTAGCGATCTTGAAAAATTAATAAATGAATTAAAAGGTGCAGGCGCAAAAGTGAGTGAAAGGGAAAAGCTGAATTACATGATAAATACGTGTTACGTCGCGTAACTCTACCTAGCCCAGGCCACACACCGCGGGCAAGATGGCAACCAGATGTCTTCGGATACTCACTGCGTACCCTCAATAGTCTCAAGTATCTTCCATAAATCTTAGGAATTTCCTAGTCGAGGTCCTTCAAACTGAACAAACGTCTGTTTCCAAAGCATTTCTAAAGACCTTTGTCTACTACGGCTTGACAAGGGAAAGTTGGTTTTTCTCACGTATGATGCAACTTTCCTCCCACGAACCACTTTCTCTCGAGGGCGGTTAAGACCCTTCGTTTAACCAATTAACAACGAAGACTATTTCCCTCACTCCCTTAGTCAAAATCGTCACCAACAAATCCGATGGTCCCGTGCGCTAGACACACCCATCCTTAGCTTTCCTCCGCCACAGCATCGTCTCCGAACATCACTGACTTTACATCCTTCGAACAGTCAACATCCTTCGACCGGGTTTACACCCGAAGATCAGTCAGTCTCAATCAAGCATCTCGTCAAGCGGTCAGCAATTCGAATACAATGAGTCGACAAATCCATCAGTATACGCGATAATCCGTCTAGAGACTCAGGTCGCACTCATTCGTAGTCATCTCATAACAAATATTCATTTTGTGTTACACCGAAGTTGTTGGTTTGTGAAAATATATAATAACCTGTTAGCAACAGCGTTATCCTTCATTTAACTACCCTTATTATCCTAAACGAAATAAGGGATCGAGCGATTCGCGGCGTCGATTAGCAAATCGTAACGGGAATTTACGACTCCCGTTGGCGCGCTTCTTCGAGATCGCGTCTCCCAGCGAACGTGCGAAAACAATACGTTACCCGAAGAGTATAGCTACATAGCGGATATAATAGATGCAGTGAAAGAAGAGAAACAAACGGTAGCGTGCGTGAAGAATAAAATAGAAATAGCGGAAAAGAAAGATAAGTCTAATCGAGGAGAAATGAAAACTAATGCCTTTGCTGCAAAAAAAGGAAGGATGCTTCAAATGTGGAAGAGTGGGATATTTTGCATGAGAGTGTCAAAATGGCGTCCAAGCGGGAAGCAGTAACAGTTATCGGCGTGGGTCAACACGTGGTCGCAGCAGAGGAAGAGGAAACAAAGGCAATACGAACAGGGGGCGTGGAAACTTCCATCGTCAATCAGCAGCCGGCACGAGCGAATATGGCAACTCAGGAGCAGGCATATGGATGGCAACAGCGCACGCAGCACACAGCAGCGAGATGAACGAGATAAGTGGTAACGAAATAACATACTTATTTGTTAGGGAAGTGATACATTTACACTGTACATGAGAGTGTGTGTGTAAGGGTTAGAGGGCGTCAAGGTCTTAGTGAAGACAAAAGACTGTTGCCAGATGTTAGAAGAATCTAGGATAGTCGGTTGGCGACCAGCGTGCGTGCAAGACGTTCTTCAGAGAGTAATATAGATGTATAACTGTTGTGTGGGAAATATAGTCAATTATTTGTATTCCCAAATCCTCGAATTTCCTTAACATGGTAGCAGAGCGTGGTTACTAGTTTTGCAAGATATTTAGTGCGTGGTTACGATCTTGCGAGTGAGTTTTCAGTAAAGAAAAAAAAACTTTCAGAGAAAAAAAATATACTTCGAGCACGTAGGAACGCTTGAGTAAGAAAAGAAAAAAAAAGAAGAATCAATTAAAATGGAGAGATCGGAAATCATGATACCTATATTCGATGGTGAGGATTATGGAATGTGGAAGCAAAGAATCACGATGTTTCTCAAATATAAGGAATGCGAGGTTGTTACAACTAGAATGAAGAACGAAAGAGACGATGAAGACTGGGACAAAAAGGATTTGAAGGCGATAAATATAATTTATAGTGCAATATCGAACAGACAATTGGAGTATGTTAGGGAAGGAAAAACGGCGTATGATATAATAAAAAGGTTCGATGAAATGTACTTGAAAGAGTCGACGGCACTGCAGATCGTATGCAGAAGGAGATTGGAAAACATAAGACTGGAGAACTACAGTGATTCAGCATCATTCTTTAACGATTTCGAAAAATTAATAAATGAATTAAAAAGTGCGGACGCACAAGTAAGTGAGAGGGAAAAGCTGAATTACATGCTGAATACGTTACCCGAAGAATACAGCTACATAGCGGACATAATAGACGCATTGAAAGAAGAGGATCAAACGGTAGCGTATGTAAAAAATAAAATAGAGATAGCAGAGAAGAAAAATAAATCCAATCGAGGAGAAAGGCAAACCAACGCCTTTTCTGCAAAAAAGGAAGGATGCTTCAGATGTGGAAGATTAGGACACTTTGCGAGAGAGTGTCAAAATGGCGTCCAAGCGGGAAGCAGTAACGGCTATTGGCATGGGCCAACACCTGGTCGAAACAGAGGAAGAGAGAACAAAGGCAATACGAGCAGAGGACGTGGAAACTTTCATCATCAATCAAGAACCGGCACGGGCGAGCATGGAAACTCAAGAGCAGGCATATGGACAGCAACGGCGCACGCAGCAAACAGCAGTGAGACGAATGAAATAAGTAAGAACGAAATAGTGTGGCTATTAGATAGCGGTTGTACCGATCACATAATTAATAATATAAATTATTTCGATAAATCTATCGACCTAAAAGAACCGGTAAATATATATTTAGGCGATAATAGACCGATAAAAGCGACAAAAGTTGGGAATGTTATAAGTTATTTTGAAGCATTCGGAAAACAAAATAAAATAAATATGAGGAAAGTATTTTACGCGAAAGAAATGTCCGCAAATTTGATTAGTTTAGGTAAACCAGCAGACGATAAGAATACGGTTATTTCCAAAGGAAATATTGCGAAAGTAATAGATGAGGATAATATACTTACAGCTCAGTTCAAAGAGAATGGGACATATAGAATAAAAAGTATATTGAAAGGGAAGAAGCACTTAGTAAACAGCGCCGAACGTAGTGGTATGAGTAAAAAGGAAAGATGGCATAGGATGCTAGGACACGTAAATTTTAAATATTTAGAGATTTTGGGTAAAGAGCAGCTAGTGACTGGCATACCGAATGAATTTGAAAAGGAACTTTTGAAATGTAGGGTGTGTATAGAAAGCAAAATGCATAACTTACCTTTCAAAAATAATCGAACTAAGGCTAGGGAAATAATGGAAATTATTCATACGGACGTATGTGGTCCCTTTAAGACTACCGGATTCAATGGAGAAAAATATTTCATTTCATTTATCGATGATTATAGTAAAATAGCTAGGATCTATTGTATAAAATCAAAAGATGAGGTCTTTGATTCTTTCGTACAGTTCGTAAATGAAGCCGAAAATTTAACGGGCAAGAGGTTAAAAATATTAAGATGCGATAATGGTAAAGAATATTTAAATAATCGAATTTATAAATTTGCTAGGGATAAAGGTATAAGAATAAATAATTGCCCAACATACGTACATGAATTAAACGGGACAGCGGAAAGGTATAATAGAACAGTGATGGACATGGCGCGTTGCTTGTTAGCGGAAGCGAAAGTACATAAAAGGTACTGGCCGGAAATAGTTTGTACAGCGGCATACTTGAAAAATCGAATATTAGCGAATACTATAGAAAGAAAGACACCTTTTGAAATATTCTTCGGGAGAAAACCAAGTGTTAAAAATCTACATCTATATGGAAGTAAAGTTTTTGTAAGAAGGCCAGAACAAAAAAGAGTTTCCAAATGGGATAAGAAGGCAGATATGGGAATTCTGTTAGGATATAGTGAAGTAGGTTAGAGAGTCCTATTAGGTGTAAAAATAACAGTAGCGACATGTAGAGGTCGTAGAAACAGACAAAAAATGTATCGGTTTTGAGGAGAATTCATTCGATGCAGTTAGCGATGATAGTAAAGATAATTATTTATTGGACAGCATGAATAAGGAAGAGTTAGAAAGTAGAGAAGATGAAAATGATAATAGTTCTGAAAGCGTAAAGATTCCTAGGAGATCTACACGTAATAAGAAAACTCCAGTAAGGTATCCAGAAAAGGAAAACAGTAGTGAGATTCACGCAAATTATTGTAGAGTAGATATCTTTTGCACATTTGAGGAGGCGATTTGTTGTGAAAATAGTGAAGTTTGGAAACAGGCTATGGATAAGGAAATAGAATGTCTCTATAAGAATAAAACTTGGAAATTGGTAGAAAGGGTAAAAGGCAAAGAAGTATTAGATGTAAAATGGGTTTACACGAAAAAATCAGAGGACAGGTATAAGGCTAGATTAGTGGTAAGGGGATTTCAACAAAGAAACGTAGCCGATGACATATATTCTCCAGTGGCGAGTAATCAGACCTTTAAGATATTGCTATCATATTGTTGTCAAAATGGAGTAATAATTGAGCAAATGGATGTAGAAACTGCCTTTTTAAATGGTGAAGTAACCTCGGAGGTATATGTAAATCAACCAAAGGGATATGCGGACGGAACGAATAGAGTTTGTAAATTATCGAAAGCGCTTTATGGGTTAAAAGAAAGTCCGAGGGATTGGTATGAGTGTTTTGATAGGTATGTGACGACATTGGATTTTAAGAAGAATAACATAGAGTTGTGCCTATATACTCATGGAGAGGGGGAAAATGTTGTTTATTTGCTAATATATGTAGACGATTTGTTAATCTGTAGTAAAAACAAAAAAAGGATACAAAATGTAAAGAAGCTATTACCTGATAAATTTAAAATGAAAGATTTAAGTGAAGTAAAAGAATATTTTGGAATAAATATAGAGTATGATTATATAAAAAATGAAATGAAACTAAGCCAAACGAAATACATTGAATCATTAGCGAACAAATATAAATTACAAAACAGCAAATTGTACTGTACACCAACGGAAACAAATTTAAAAATTGAAAACGCTGAGATAAATAGAAATGACATTGGATACAAGAATTTAATTGGCGCATTGCTGTATATTAGTACAAATACCAGACCCAATATAAGTTATAGTGTGAATTATCTTAAGTAGATTTCAAGATTGTTGTAGCGAGACACATTTTAAATATGCTTTGCGAATATTGAAATATTTGTACCGAAATATTGAAATATTTAATATTAAAGATTTAAGGTTACATTAGAAAAGGAATGAAAAGTGTGAAACGATAGATTGTTATGTGGACGCTGATTGGGCAGGAGATCATTTAGATAGAAAATCTACTTCTGGATATGTAATTAAATTGTATGGAAATGTAATCGGTTGGAAATCTAAAAAACAAAGGTGTGTGACAAAAGCCTGGACGTATGCAGAGTATGTAGCTCTATCGGAAGCGGTGAGTGAATTAATGTCTATTAGAGAAATTATGAAGGTCTTCAATGTAAATCTAGACAATAACCCTGTAAAAATTTATGACGATAACTCTGGAGTGATAAGTATAGCAAAGTACGGAAATTTCACAAAAAATTCTAAACACATTGAAGTTCATTACCACTACGTTCACGAATGCTTAAAGGAAAATAAGATAAATATAATTTAAGTAGGTACAGACGAAAATACTACATAGGTTCTCTAAGAGGTTTTTCTATGTGCGATAGTCGAATCAAAGATTTGAATTTTTAGATTTGATCTACAGTGTTTATATTTTCAATAATGTTAGAAATTTGGACTGAAAACTTACCACCATTGATAAAGCATACTGGCGTTGGCTTTCCGTCGAAGTATACAATTTTTTGAACGATTTCTCCCGATGCGAGGGGTGGTTCTTGCTGCAGCAGAAGAGTATTATTATCTAATTTTAATGTTTTATTGGAGAGTTCGAATCGATATTGATTTAAACCGGGTAAGCCTAATATGCCGTCTTCTATGATAGGGAAATTATCATCTACTAAGGAAAATTCTATCTCTTTGTTGAATAAATTTAGTTTAATTTTGGAATTGGATTCGTATTTGGAATGTTCCATGGAGAATTTCTATGTGTCTGGTATTATTGTCCTTCCTGGGTAGCATCCTCGTTTAAGCAAGTTGATTCCTGCTCCCGAGTCAACGAAAAATCGCAATCCTCGTCGTCCTGGTAATTGTAGTCGTATTGTGGATAATCTTCCTGAGGTAGCATTGTTAATTCTGATTGTTCTTGAATGTGGTTTATTCCTGGAGGGGCTTTTGTTTGAGGCGGTATTCGAAAATTTTGGCATTGATTGGCAAGGTGTCCCAATCGATCGCATTTGAAACATTTCGTTTGTGGCCTTTCGTTTAATGGTCGATTTTCAAGCTTTGTAAAATTATTCATTCTTGGTAGAATGTTTTGTGTGGGTGGAGTTTTGTTATTCATGTTACTTGTAATCGTGAAGCGGTTACCTACTGGACGAGACGTCTGGTTACGATAAGATGGTGGAGTGGTTGTTTGTCGTGTCATCCGTCTGCGAGCGTTGTCTTCGCGAAAGTATTTTTCCACGTCCATTGCCTTTTTTTCTGCATCGATGATGTTTGGGGGGGGGGGATTAGCCAATAGCACGTGTCCTATTTCTGAACGAAGGCCTCTTACATAGTCAATCACAGAAACCATGTATAGTCGATCGTTCATCGCTCATCGAGTTAGTTCGTCTTTATATTCATTGGTAATGCTGTATTGAAGTTTGTTGAAAACACGTCGAAATCTAATGTTATAATTTTGCACGCTTTCGGTTATTCCTTGCTTTATCACTCTTAACTGATCTTGGTGTTCTCTTACTGATGCTTGAGTAGCTACGTTACGTCTTAATCCTTCGTACAGAGTTTCGAATTCGTTAATATGGATATTGCGGATTGTCATTGCGGCTTTTCCTACAATTTTCTCTATTTTGATCATTTTTAATAATAACGTTTGTTCGCTACACATCATTCTCATTTCTTTTATTTCACGAATAAAATCTTCTACACTTATATCGTTTTCTCCGTTTAGTATCGGAGATACTAAACAGCTTTTAGATTTCCAGAGTTTCCAGCTGTTGAATTGGATGGTTGGACATATGTTGGTGGCTTTTGTGGCATAGGTGGAGGTGGATTAGTATCGTGTTTTAATACTGATATATTATCGTCATCGTCAGTCATCATAGAACCGAATTCAGTTGATTTTACGTTTATTTGTGGTAGTTTAACACGAGAGAGGTTTCTACTTAATATTTCCATTTCGTTAGCGCGTTTTCTATTTTCTTCGTTCGCTAATTTTAAAGCATTCTTTATTTCGTTAAATTGTTGTCGAAATTCTTCGTTCTGTCTCTGTATTAAGTCTAAAATTGCTCTGGTAGAGGAATCGAGTGTTCCCGTTTTATTTTGAACTCCACTTGTAGAGGGTAAACTTGTCTCGGCTTTTGTGTCTTTCTTGTTCATATTGTCTCTTCGCTAGAGTTACTAGAGAAACTAACTTTTCGCGTTCTATATTGTTTAAAAGAATTCCGACTTTTCTCACCTTGATACGTAAGTTCGTAGAATGAGGTTCCCTTGCGGTGTTTTCCTCTGTGGCGCGTTCAAATGCGTTTGAGTGTCAAACTCGTTCTGTTGATTTGTTCTATGCTGACAGTGGCCCCGTTAATTTGGTCCACCGTGGTAAATTATTGACAGCAAAGTTCATAACACAAGTAGTTCGAATCCTTCGATCTTCAATAATGTCCGTAGACCGAAATCGTAACTTCGTTTACACTGAAGCGAATGGATCCTGGCAGGATCGCCAAAATGTCACGTAAAAATAATGGGAAAATAATAATAAAAAAATGTTGGGTTCTTGAACCAGAGTTCGAGGTACCTTTATTTTATAATAGGATTACAAGTGTGCGATTTGACCGTTACCGAAAGACTGAAAGACTCGATCAAGACACAGCCCTTCTAGATGTTCGTTTATCTTATGCCTATGTGCCGAATTCATATTCCTTTGTTTTGGGAGTCGGTGTCGTGTGCAAGGCTGTTCAGGTTTCCTGAGTCTGTTGGAGATATTTGTTGACGTTACATGTACGTCAAGACTGTGTAAGTGTCACGAGGCAAAACAATAATATGAGTCGCTCTCGATTTGCATCGTTCTCTAACTCATGCGCCGCTACATACTTATATAGCTATTATTTCTTACAACCTAGCGTATGCAGTTGTGTATGGGGCCTTAAGTTCACTGTTTATAGATACTGCTAGGAATTAATCGAACGAATTCAACGCAGTCGCGTTTACAGAGTTCCGTATTATCGGAAATGCCGAATTCGCGTGGTTTCGCTTTGACGTTCGTCCACGTTGACGATTGTTCAAAGAACAACCGAGAGGCCTCCGCGTCGCAGCTACGAAAGACATCGAAGCCGCGACACCCTTCAGTGACTTCCCTATCTTTTCCTAAAACCAAGGATGACGCAACTCAGGCAATCGTTACAAGCGTTCGAACTTCACATTTTCTTACCATACTATCAACAAAAAATGAAAGCTGGTTTTCAATGAGTCATTATATAATTATATGTCGGAGATGAAAGAACACCGGAGCCTTTGGAATTTTAGATAATCCCGCAACATTCTAACCTAGAGTCTACTATAGCTGTAATTGAACAATTGTAGTTATTCAATCCGATTGTAATTGTTCTAGATTAGTGACGGTGAGCTTTGGCTCGAGGTGACAGTCTGTCGCCCAACGTAGCCGCGGTCAAGGGATAAACGCTTTGCCTAACAAAGGTATGGAGTAATTCTATAGCTCTCCTTAAAAGAAATATTCGTGGCGACACGCGACAGTAAACATTCCAACGGTTTCTGTCCCGTGGCTCGCCACACGCAGACCCTATTCTTCGAGTAAGATGATTGCCAGATGTCGATGCGTCTCCGCAGTACATGTTCGGCTAGCTGGAGGGCCCGTTATAAATCTTAAGGTTTAGTTAACTAAAGTCCTTCAAACAGACAAACAGTCTTTGTCCCAACTACGGGAAGATAGGGGAGACATATTTTTCAACGAGCGGCGTCTCCCACTAGCAACTTTCCCTCGAGGGCGGCTAACATCTTTTTCTAACCACCGATATGGAGATTGACCAATTAGCAGCAACGTCAATTTCCCTTACTTCCTAAACGAAGGCTTTCCTCGACGAATCCGATGATCTCGTGTCCTTAGACACACCCCATTATAGTTTTCCTCTGTGACATCGTCGGGACGGGACGGGCATTCTTTTACGCGCTCCCGTCGACCAAAGAGTAACGTCTTTACGCTCAGCAATTATTTTTACGAGTCAGACTTAGATTCAGCGAGAACGCCCATCTGTCATCCCGTTGGCCGCGGATTCGTTATTGAACCGGAGACCACTGTCACTAGTGTCGCGGACGTCTCACCGCCGTGGTAGATTGTCAAAACCTGTGTTATTCATACCTGTGTCAATAAATCGTATCTTCGTTACACCGCAACGATGGCTACCTTCAATGAAGACTCCTCAAACACCGACAACCCTATCCCCAATGTCATTCCGACATATATATCCACCGAAAATGCGCTCTTGTAGACAAACGCTCGATTCGCGTCATAGCTTTTAAAGCTTGTCGCATCTCAATCCGTTGGAAAAAATTTTTCCTGTAGCATATTTTATTTTTACGAACCAACAAGGTCTTTGTTTATTTCCTTCTTTTTTTTTGCTCCAATTTCCCCATTGTTTTTTCAAGGATAGTATTTCAGAGCCACTAGTCAAGTTTATTGTAACAATAAACTTACGTTTCGGAAACATTTTGTGCTGTGAAACAGAATACACTAAAGTTTGAAGGTCACATCGATTTTCGAAAGTTTATAAATGGAGGTGTATGACAGTATCACCAGCTGTTGCTGTCCAAGTAACTCCAACATCGAAATACTACAACGATTCCAATCGAAAGCGCTAAGAGCCTTAATAGACGCACCTTGGTATGTTACCAACGAAACCATCCATCGCGACCTCAAGATACCTACAGTCAAAGAGGAAATAGCAAAATATAGCGACAGATATAGCAAAAGAGTCAAGAAACACCGAAACCCCCTAATCACTGGACTACTCGATACGACGGACCAGATTCGCAGGCTGAAGAGGCACTACTCGCTAGACCTAAACGTTAGATTCATTTAATTATCCAAATTAAGCATATGCACTTACTTATAATACTTATAAATTATACCTATCTATAATAAGTATTAACTTATTGTAAATAAACAGCCATGTCACTGCGCCACGCCGGAAAAATTACTGAAAATTCTCAACGCGAGAATTGATTGTAATTTCAACAAATAAATAAAAACAAAAAAAAAGCTGTTGCTGTCCCCAAGCGCCAAAATACGTTCTGACTACTATTTTATGTATCTCACAGAAGTATGTCTTCATTCATCATCTCCCATGCCATCCACCAACGTGTTCTTAACATGTTATCTCCTAGTAAAATATTGATGTTGAGTCAGATATCCAACTGAATAATCTTTTCGGTGTCTACTATAAGACATTTAAAACCAAGGCTCGTACACACGTGTGCTTATACGTCAGATGTAATACTTAACACGAAACCTGCTTATATTAATATTAAATTTATGCATAGTAGGATGTTCGACCTTTGTAAAAATGAAATTATAATACATACAGTTTCACCGTGGAAAAGTGAATCTTTCTAGCATGTCCACGCAAATGCAGCGGAGGGGAGGACTGTGCATGCACCAAACAACTTTACGTTCGTAATTTTTCACACAAATGTACAACTGTAGGGAAAAAATTATCTCTGATTTTTCGGATGTTAGGAATCGACAATATCGCATAACGGAATGCTGTGTTCTACGTATTCTATTTTTGTTACGAAAGTGGTACAAACGAAGTCCACGTAAGAATAGTACAACAAAATCGGTTGAGGTTAGGTTATCGTGCAGATATCGCGGCTTTTGCATTGGAAATCACGCAACTGCCAGTCTCGTCGTTCCTTGTAAACGAAAGAAAGGTATTGTAATCGGTCGGAATTAACATAAAACTCGTCGTTTCATGATAATACTGTGCATTCTGAATATGCTATGATTTGGTTTAAAATAATAAATAGTCCATTCTTGCATACTATTGCTCCAGCTTTACTTGTATTTTCGATATTGGTATAAATAGAAAGACAATTAATGTCGTTCGAGTCTATTTTCGGATCATTTATATTACGTTTAATCCATATAGTTATCATATGAGACATAGTATCGTAAAATTTGGAAGAATAAAACGTTCGTACAGGAAGTACATTTTATAAGAACTCCAACAAATCTGCGTGTGCACCTAAAATACAAACTGATAGTGATAGTGATTGTTCATAAGTTTATATACATTATCTAATGTCAATCGAAGGTATCAATTCTTTTTCTCCATAAGAGTACTTTTTCATTTATATGTGTTCAAAAATACATGTGTTCAACCGTGAAGCATATGTCACCTACAACGAAAAAGAGTTTTCCTATACTTAATATTTCCTTTATATACCTATGAAAGTCTATTCTTCGCGTAGTATGAAATTATGAATAAATCTGGAATATTGTTCAATCTGAAAAGAAAAATAACTTATTGACATCATTCATTGATACGAGATTCAGAATGTTTGTTTTGTCTTGCAGAAAAAGAAGGCAGCCCTCCCTTTCTTTTAATGTGAAATAGAAAGCGAAAATTTGAAAACAGATTTTTTGGAAATTTACTTGCAAATATCGTTTTCAATATCGTGATTTTCTTCCCAATGGTACTGTACTTTCAAATTTTCCAGTATCCCTCTAAAAACAAAAAGTCGAACCTCGTTATTGTTAACGTAGGCATTACAAGGAAGAGAAGTATTAGAAAGCAGCTCCTTTTTGTTATGGATTTCTTTATAATCATGTAAATAAGAAATTCCGGAAATTTTTTCCTAAAGAATTTAATTCTTGTGCTTTGATTGATAATTATTACACTACATACTAACTTTTCGCATACTGTTCGCGTCTAACAATTTCCTAATAATAACTACTTCAAAATAACATATGTTCTTGCACGAATTCAAAAGTACGTATGATACAATTACAATTGATTCTAAAATAATAATTATTTAAAGATATTAAGATACTAATTAAACGTTTCACTATATTTCAAAATCTGGAACAACAAATTTTTATTTATAAAAAATGAAACTGTGTTTATATATTCTTTGTCATGATGCTATTTCTTATTACCATGTCGACATTTTTTAAAATTCATTTTGTTATCTCTACGCAATATGAAAATTCATATACTGCTTAATATTTTTTACATATTATCCATCCACCGCATGATATCTCCTGAAAAATCAAAATATTAATGTTATATTATTACAATGCTTCTTAAATTTCAATTTTTGACAAATTTGAAATCCAATATATTTTGCACAATTATTATTTATCAAAAAATTCCAAGTTAGTAACTTTCTTTTCAAATGGCAAATAACATATACTTTGACTTACCTGTAAGTTTTTGTTCCTAATCATCATTTCCTCTTATAGAACATCATTATTGTTCTTATAATTACTACCAGTGTCATAGATATTGTAGTGGCTACAACTGAATTAATAGAAAATGATAAATAACTGTGTATAACACTAACACATAATTGTGTATAACAATGACAGATAACTTTTACTTACATATCAGTCGATAAGGGATTACTGTGATATCCTGTTGATGTTTCTTAAGGCACTTGATTAGGTGCGATACGGTATCATTCCTTATGGTATACTGTAGATAAGTATTTTAGAAAATAACAAGAATAAATCTAAATTATTCAGAGGTTCAGTTTCGGCTTAGACATAAATACAGGACCATTTGCAAAGAAGAAAGGGTGCGTTTCTACAGCCTCGTTATAGTAACCATGAATACCAATCTCTGAATTACTGGTTACTAAACATAAATATCCTATAAAATTTAATATATTTCTTTAATTTTTAATACATACATGAGTTAGTAGTTCTAAATTATGAATCATCCTACCTGTGATATTACACTTTTCCTTATAATATCATCACTCGAGTGAACAACATTAAGATCATGTAAACCATGTCATCCTATCTTACTGTGAAGATACTTAGTTATGTTATCTAACATTATAAAAATATCATCAAATTCAAGTCCTTTTATTCACATCACATGGCCACGACGATCTGGTTCTTCGTTATATAATGTTCTAAAATTTGTCGTATATATAGGATGTACAAACCGTGATATCAAGGTATCAGTTCTTCCTTCCCAAGGGACAGTTTCATTAAATTCTGATAGAATTAAAAATTAATTATTAATATTCTAACAATCATATATGTTAAATACATTATAGTCAACGATATATACCTGAGCGAATGTAGGGGTGATTCCTTGATAATTATAAATGTCATCAGCCCACATCATTGTGCCACTTCTTTGTACTCCAGCCTCTAGATTAACAGCCTAAACAAACATACGAAATTTTATAGAAGCTGTACAAAATATAGTATATATGCGCAATATTGAAGCGTTCAAGGGGATATAAAGGTAATGTACATCACATACACGTGTACTCTCATGCAACAAAATACAATTAGATTTAATAGTATAAGCTCTTTTATTCATCATAATAGATTGGAAATTTAAGTGTCTTACGAGGGTGAGTAAAAAGTTACCCGCTCTGTCGGTGTAGAATTTATTTTAAGCAATTGTCAAAAAAGACATACATCATTTTTTGACATAATCACTCGATTTCTGTATACACTTTGTCCATTTGCCGAAGGACCTTTATATTTTCTCATTAAAAAATGTTTTGGGCTGAGCTGCGAACCACGAATGCATCGTCGTCTTCACCTTTTCATCAGCTTTTTCGGCATCCATCTCGCACAAACTTTTTAAAATCCAAATCTGTCGTGTACTATTGCATAAGCAGAGCCGTGGCTGATTTGCAAATGATTTGCCACATTATCCACTGTCACTCGTCTATTCCATAGAGCATAAGTTCATGAGCACGTTCAATGTTGTCATCGTGGATGTGGACGGGCGTCCAGCTGTTTTTTCATAACACTTGTGCGATCTTCTTTGAACTTTTGTGCCCATTCAAACACACTTCGTGACAAAACACTTTCTCCATAATGTGCATTAAATCTTTGATAAATATAGGCATCAAACATAACCTCCGACCACAAGAAACGAATCACAGCATCCTGCACTGTTTTCCTGCAAATCACCATTGCAAAGCGCCATTACTCGCGCAACGGTCACAAACGAATTGACGTAACACAAAGAAACCTGCGCAGCAGCACTGAACAGATATTGACGTCATACGAAGAGTGCAGATGGATCAATACGGTCGACAGAAGTTTTAACTATCTGGAGTGCGGATAAATTTTTACTGAGAGTCGTATAGGAATCTATAATCTGTAAGTACACCTTTGGCTGAATGGAAATTTCTCTTACATATAGTCAAAAATGCAGAAACTGTGTATTGAATTGGAAAGTGATAAAAAATAAGTGAAGTTTCGAGGTTGCATGTGATTGCATGAGTACACAGGACGTTTTTAGCGAATAAAAAATAATTTTGAAAGACACGAGACTTATCTTGTATTTTATGCACTCTCTGTGTCCGAATTTCCAGAAGCTCTCTATCTTATGAAGTGTTTTAGATTAGCCGGAAAATTTTGTACGTACATACAAGAAGTATACGATCTAAGTGGAATATTCCATTATTCTCTTGATACAAAAGAAACGAAATTTACAGAACTTCTCAGAAAGTTGGTTTATTATTACCAAATTAATAGAATTAATATACGTTTATCATCTTTACATACCTAAGTTGTGGAGGTTTATCGTGCGTAAAAAATTAGTGTCGTTTCAAAGTTACATTTCGTACATTTTAAGCCTATAATTTGTAACGTACAAAACAATGTAAATTTGAGCTGTTTCTTATCTCCACAATAAGAAAATCCAACTTTACGTTTTTTACACAATGATATTTATGGAACAGTAATATCATATTATTGCATCGCTTGGAGAATGAAGTCAAGGTACGATGTGACCCTAGTGTAAAACGCTGGGATACCCAGCTGTGCCGCACTTATAAGCATAAGACACAATACCTATTAAATACGAGGTTAATTCATGTTGTATCAGCAGTGATCCGCCGCGGTCAGCCTGAAAGGATCGTTAAATTTTTAATCAAAGATACTGAAATATATCGATCGAATTGTATTGAAATTATACTTATATACAGTAATAATCTTCTATTGATTTGTGTATTGAAATACTCCAATTTATAACGTACATGTTATATGTATTTTGAGCAAAACTAAGATTAGAGGAAATTAGATTAAATACCATAACGAGGTGTGAGAAGTGGGCAAAACTATTAAATTGTGTTTATCTATTATTTTTAATGTTTAAGACGTCGATTTGATGTTAATTCGAATCGACGTGTCTTCAGATACCGTATAGTTTGTAGTAACTCTGTAACTTAATTACCGTACAAGAATCCTCTCCACCCTGAGCATGTTCGGCGCATATTATACCATCAGTGATATCAGGTGCATTAGGAAATTTGGAATAAGCTATTTTGCATTCGGCGTTCTTAATCACTGGCATTTGTACTTCCATTAATGCATTACGTCGTGGTCGTCCTACGAAGAAAATAAGAAAGATATTTAAGACTGGAACTATTTAATTTTATTATAAAATTGATATCACTTACTATATCTTAATGCTCCCGATCCAGCAACAAGGGGGTTATAGCCGACGAAGTTGCTCTTTCGTAGGGGCTCTTTCGTACAAATGGGATATACGTACCCTGAAAAATAAAAAAATAAATGAAAATGCAGGAAACTAATGACCAAAAGTATGAGAAAGAATTATACACGCTTTATGACACAATATATGTGTACAGTAAGAAATTTCAGGATATGATACTTCAGTAATACTCAATAGCATATATATATATATATATATATATTTGAGGACTTACTCGAAAATGGCACCTCCTCCACCAATCTAAGAATGGCAATATTATGATTGTGTATGTTTTCTATTCCATCCATATGTGCACAATGTGCTGCGGTCAAAACATGCCTAGCCGATATCAGGGAACCTCCGCACTTCCATAGTGGTTTGTCTGGGTTTCGGGGATTACGAAAACCTAATGCAGCGATTCATGGCCAAGCGCCTAAAATGCAATAGTCATAGTTGTGAATATACATAATTTTTTCTCACATAACGAGTAACAACGATTATTACCTATTCGAAATTCGATCATACAGCAGACGATAAGTACATACGTACAAATACTCTGAAACAGAGATTTGATAAAGACAGAAATTAAATTTTTATTCCAGTGGAATACAAATTATTAAATAATTCTATATAATTTCTATTTGAACTATACTGAACTATAAAGTTCAAACGTGTAATTTCTGCCCTAACAGTTTTTGATCTCTATCCATATTATTACTCCTATATCAATTTTTTATTTCAAGCAAAAAGATACTCTTCCTAACATGAAGTAAAAGAAAGAAATAATTCAAGTTAATAAGTAAAGTTACTACGATAAAATCATAGCATTATTATTTAGTCTAATTGAAATGTACATTGATGTGCTGTTTAATGCCTTTAAAGTTCATTCTTTGCAGTAAATGGCTTATTATTAATCGGAAAGAAAGACATAAAACGTACCAAGTTCAGCTGGTTTACCATCGACCACCCTGGTATGAGAGACGTTG